>NW_012027209.1:65925-120207 GCF_000956235.1 Wasmannia auropunctata
TTACGTTTTAATCGGCCATTTTTAAATAAAATCACGATTTCTTAAAAGATAGCCACATAATTCATCTTTAAGATGAGCCCAGAAAGAAGTCTATATCTTTATTTTTCTGGAAGATATGAATTTTTAACATTGGGGAACGGCAATTTTAAGATAGGATTGGGGATAAGAGGCTTCAACGCAGGTAACACGGCAATTTTAAGATAGGATTGTATGAAATTTTTAACAAGTCAAAATTAAATTACTGCTACACAAAATTATCTATCTATATATTAAATTATTGATATACCGATTTATCAAACTTATTCTTTTTTTATATACATAGATATATATAAATATTTAATAATAGTAAAAATAATTTTTTCTTTCACAGTTATGGTACCCGTTTCATCCACGGTAATCCCATTGCCCGTGTACAAAGTAGGCTATGGTTTAGGCTTCGTATCAAAGGATAAGAAGACCCAATCGTCATTTAAACCGGAAGGTGGCATAAAATTGATTACGAGTAAGTGCAGCTTAAATATTATATTACGAAATTTTCTTTTCGCGATAAATTCTCCTTTTCGTAACTTTCTCTTTTCATATCAGCGATGATATAATCGTGATGCGGATAACAATTAGCCAGTATGTATAACCTGAATTGTAAAATATCTTACTGTAAATGTTACAGGAATAGCGCGCACATAGTTGCACGAAAACTAGTTCTTTTATATAATTCATGTAAGCGATTTTCAACATTACCATTATAATGTTGTTTTCTTTTTCTAGTCAACAAGGTCCAAGAAAAGAAGATTTAAATACAAAATATAAATGTTCTAAATTATGTGAAATAATATTTGTCGCGGAGGCGCACATCTTCGAAGAGAACAGAATTAGAAACTTGTGCGTTGTACTCGTACTATTGTATCACATCATCTTTTCTGCAAGTATGCACTTGTTTTTGTTAAGTTAAGCTAATTAAGAAGCTCGACACCAAAAAATGTACTTCTATAAATGTTAGTTAATTATTTATATGATGGAAACTAAAATTTGTCTTTAAGATATCAAATAAAAAGTAGAGTTACATATCGTATGTACGAAGTTTTTTACTTTTATATATATCTACTTTACTAATTACGGTCTAAGATGTTTAAATGTTTATTTAAAAGATAAAGGATAATGCGAAACATTTATTTTTTATAAATCTGATGTTAATATGTAATTAACTTAACATATTTGCGATAAGTATCATAATAATGAGAGAAGAATACAAGAATCTCAACTATTTTTACATAAAAAAAAATTTTATTATAACTGAGTTTTGTAACTTATAATTTAATAAAAAAAAGTTTAATTTCTTGTATTTCTGTAATGAATTATGAAGAAACATCCATGTTATCCTCAGCTGAAGCAGCTAAAACAATTAATTATTTAAATTTTAGCCACGTATAAACCACATATAAATTATATAAATATAAAAACTATGACTTACAAAATTCGTTGAACATAAAATCATCTTGATATTCCTTGAGAAATTGCGTAGATCTATTTTCATCGAGAAATAGAGAGTAGACACGTTTCACATCCTCGATACTGACCTAAACACAATTTAAAACATTACAATAGTATCAAACGCATTTATGCAATAGATCGTATCGCTTGTCCCACTTACTTCTGTAGTTTTTCTTCGACGACTAACAAGAGAAGCCGTCGTAATTAACTGTATCGCGTATCTCAGCGACGTTTCCAAAGCAATCCTAGTCAGCACGGTCAGAGCATCATCGGCCATTTCGCAGTCTTCTTCCTCACATCTTATTTTCAAAATTTCCTTCAACTCCTTTTCTTGGTATGGACTCGTTGGAACGATAATCATACGATCCAATAAATCAATTGGAATGCCATGAGGGCTCTTGTAATTAGTCCCTCTAATTCTTGTGATACCTAAAATTAGTAATTGTAGATTGTTAAATAGAAGTTAATCAGCAGCAATATCAATATAGTAGAAAATTCGCGAATTTGTACCTCTATTTGTTGCCATAATTACAACTGGAGCCATTTCATTTTCCAATGCTCGATTTAGAAATGAGAAACATTCGATATCCAACATATGTACTTCATCGATAAAAAGTACACCTGGAACTATTTCTGCCTTGCCTTCTTCCCGCCATTCCGCAACTTTAGCGTTTATTTGATCTCGTACTTCCGATTTTATCTCTCCAGTATCTCCGGAAAATAGTGCCAAAAATCCATGCGTTCTACTGTTTATCACATCAACTTCATGCAATGTCACGGTGTGCACGACTTCCTTGCGTTTCTGCAATTCGCCTTCTGGACACTGTACAAAACGTGTTTGCGAGCCTGTCGCATCGTAATCTCGAGCTCTGGTGAAGGACCGTCCAAGTCTATTGATCTTTCCCGTGGCTTTGTCAATCGTTATAACATCACCAGCTTGTACCTAAAAATGATACATAATCGTAATTCAAAGTCAAACACAGATAATGTAATCTATTTAATATATAAATATACTAACTTTTTCTTTCATTAAGCAATCAATCATTTTATTCCCTAAATCATAAATTGTTTCCATCTCAGTTGTTTTTAATGTCAATTTGCCGACTTTCACTCCAATTCCAGTTGCCGGCCTGTCAACTTGAATCTCTACTACTTCACCCTCTATTATCTCTGTCTCTTCTTTAATTCTGACTCCGATAGACTTCCTGATAGCCTGAGTCAAGGCCTCTGTTTTACTCATTTCTAAAGAATAAATTTCAGAACCAGCCATTGATGTGAAAGGAGTATCCGCACCCAAAGCTTGTGCCATTCCCATAGCAATGGCAGTTTTTCCTGTGCCAGGTTGTCCAGCCAATAAAATAGCACGACCTGCTATTTTGCTCTCCTTAATCATCTCCAGGATAACGCCGGCAGCTCGACGTGCCATGAGCTGCCCAACCATACCTTGGGAAACCTAATATAGTAACAAATTTTTATTTTTATCATATCGTTTATAGTTAATAAATTTATTAATTCTACAAAAAAAATGCATAATATTCACATTGCGGGGCTCTAGACTATCATTCAATCCTAAACCTCTAATATGGGAATGAGCACCAATACGCTCTATCTTGGTGATCTCACGAACTTCTTGGACATTAGTAACAACCTGAAATAAAAAATAATAATTAGACGCACAATGGGTGTTTTAATATCTGTATATTGCAATTCATAAATATTTGGAATAGATCAAACATTTGGTTGCTATGCCAACTGATGTAAGGCACAAAATTATATTAAATATTTATACTTTCTCTTATAAAAGTAATAAGATGCTTTTATAAAAAAATAATTATATACAAACGGTATACATGCATAATGCAAAAAACATATGAACAAACCTATATATATATATATATAATTTTAAGAAAGGTATAGGTTAATCGCGGCGTCATAGATAAAAGTAAATGGTTTTTGATGTAATAACATCATAGAGTTATAAGAGAAAATTATTTTAAATTTAGACAAATATATTTGACAAATATAATTAAATAAAAAATCTTACCGCCATGCTTAATAATAATATTGTTTCTCAAACCACGCAAAATGTGCTGAAACCGTTGAATTTCTGACTCTTCTTCTTTTACTATGCCCTATGGCGTCCGCTCCCACGAGGAGCTATACAGCCTGATACCAACAGCGCAGATGTAAGTCACTAGGAGAGGTTATATAGTGATTTGTAGGAACTTCAGATATAGCTGCGTTCGCAAACGTCACTCGACTGCTCCGAGAGTGACGTCACCCTTAGGCCCGGAGTATAAGAAGAGTAGACCAATGAGAATCTTATATGTAAATCAGTATGGCGACTTTATGCTGGCTGCTCATTGGTCCAGCGGTCTTATGTTTAGTTTATGCTTTATATCATATATTTCATGTGTTCCCGGCTCAAGACAAAAGCAATAAAAAAATTGGTAAGGATGAATTAATTAATTTGTATGCTGATTGAATTTTGTTTGTGATTAACAGGTGATTAATGACGTAATCAAAAATTTGTATAGGTTCTTCGTAATCGAAACCGTAAAGGCGGAAGTCATGCCGGCGGAAGTAGCGGCTACGGCCAAAGCGGATGTCATCGCCCAAGAGAGAGTAATGGCGTCCGCATCGAGCGCACGGTGTTCTCGCGGTTTGTCTGTTACGCCAGGAATTGAACGTTGAAGTGATTGGCTCGGCCTCATCTCTCGTCGTTTTCATCGAGAGCACTCTCCGTAGTCTAAGCTCGACCGTGTTTATCTGCAAACGAAGCTTGCAAATATCTCGACACAAAACGATAACGAGGATCCGTGAAAGCGTGGCGGCTGAACTGCTGGTGGTTGTGTATGTTCTTCTGCACGTCATCAATGGAAAGAACACGACTTTAAGTTTCGAAACGTTTCTTGACTCGATGCGGTAATTCCGATTGTCGATTCCACCTGATCGATGATGAACTGAGAATTTTTGGAATCGCACGTTTCATCCTACACCGTTGTACCTGTCCTGTGCTACATGGAGTAACGTGACGTGTACATATCATTTTCGTCTCTCCTCGATCATGTCTTGCTCGATTCGTGGAATTAATTATTCCATTTATAATTACGATTGAAAAAACTATATATTCTATCAATAAGAATTTAATTTTTATAATTGAGTCAATACATAACTTATTAGAAGAATGCTGATGTAGATTCTTCTCGAAAGCATCTTTTTCCACAGAAATCATATACATACAACTATAAATGAAAATTAAGCTACCGGAATGGCTTTAATCAATAGTAAAATAAATTAATGAATGCAATGTGTACGATTATATGAATATTGTTTAATAACCTTCCAATTAATTGTTAATTTAATTATTTTATCAGATACTTATAGTTTAAATAGAATTGATTGTTGAGAAATAAATTGAATTGTTAACCAATGATTTTATTTATTATACTTTAAAAGGAAATTAAGAATTTTTTAATAATATGATATAATTAATATCATAAATAAATTTAATTTCTTGTTTGGCTTAACATCCTCTTAATATCCTCTTAAACTTTTTTAGTATTACAGTTTATTTTATATAAAGATTAATATTTTTTACAGGGTCCTTTACCAGAATGGATTCGACTGATCATAGGGCTGTTACTGTCATGAAATATATCTGACCCTTGTTGTCCATTTAAGTTGGACAACGTTTAATTCAAATTAATTATCTATTTATATTCTCTTATAATGTCTGCAAATACTCAATTTGCGAATCCGCCGCCAGCTGTAAGCTTACCTAACATGTCTGTGCCACCACCCACGACTCCAAATTTGTCGGCACCACCACCAAATTTAACCACTATAAACACCTCGGGAAGTTATCAGCATCGATATGCAAACCATAGAGAGAGCAATCGCGGTTTCTTCAAACCATTTAGACCTTATCACGCTCCAAAAATTGTCGCTGGAGGACAGGATACTCTGCAAGATGAATTTGATGGCAAGAGGCTTAGGAAATCCGTTATGCGAAAGACTGTCGATTATAACTCCGCCATCATTAAAAGCTTAGAAGTAAGTAACAAATCTCATTGGAGATTTATTAAAATAATGTTGTCCGAGATTGTATCCAAATTTTTGAATTTTACAGAATCGAGTATGGCAGCGGGACTATAGGGATCGTCGCGCACTTCAGCCAGATGTAATATATTATCCCGATTTACTCCCTCCACCAAGTTATATTGACAATCCAATAAATGCAGTTACCACGAGGTTCGTAAAAACGGCTACCAATAAAATGCGTTGTCCGATTTTTTGTATGGCTTGGACACCCGAAGGTAGGCGTCTCGTCACTGGCGCTTCGAGTGGAGAATTCACTTTGTGGAATGGCCTTACTTTCAATTTCGAAACTATTCTGCAGGTATATTTTGTGTTATATATATGTAATTTATAGAATTAATATCTAACTTGAATTGGGTTTATGGCTCAAAGGCAATTGAAAAGCAATGATTCTTCTTTGTATATATAAAACAATTTTGAACCTTATTTTGTCACATCAAGATATTCCGAGAGATAGAAACTTTACGATTGTAATTGCATATTTTAGCTCTAAATATCTTACAAGTGTCTTAAAATGTAGAAATTATTTTGTAAAGGATAATTTATTTTTATATTTTCTTATATTTATTTTTATTATTGTATACTGTAACACTTATGACTTTAAGAAAAAGCTCTGACGTGAGAAATTAATGCATCTGTTTAGGCACATGACAGCCCGGTCAGGACAATGGTGTGGTCACACAATGAAAGCTGGATGGTAACAGGGGACCACGCGGGCTACGTAAAATATTGGCAGAGCAACATGAACAATGTGAAGATGTTTCAAGCGCACAAAGAAGCGATTAGAGGACTCAGGTATATCATCCACCACACTAGTCCTTACGTCTCTTGCGTCACTGTTGCCGATGATCGGTCCATCCTTGCCGTAGTTAGGATATCGGACGTGACTCTTCTTCTCTTCCTTTTCTGGTTTTGTGCCGCTTCTGGCAAAGCAATAGTGATTCTTGTATGGGTACACAGGTGATTTTAACAAGTTTCAATATAAAACATCAGAAAGAGTATAATCCGCCATAAAGCATGGAATGAACCGTGTTCGTGAAAAACGCTGATCGTTAAATGTCTCGGTCAAATTCTTTAAAAAATTTTGATATCTTTTGCCGAATTATTAAAAGATTTTCGGAAAAAAATGGAATAGCTTCTAATTATGTAAAATATTTTCAACATATTGTGGAGGGCGGGGGGAGGGGGGCAAAATATTTTTAAAGCAATAAATTTAAAAATAAATTCAATAAAATTTGCAAAACTATAATATATATTTTTATCGCATTTTTATTCGCGATGTAGAAATCAATACACAAGGACAGTGTAAATTTTTTGCGTACATTATATGCGCGTATTGACATAATTTATGATTTGTACTTAAAGAGTCCTAGGGACCTAACTCTCAATCAACTAACTATTCCGTATAGTATCGATAATGCGCTCATCACACGTCAAAGTGGCACAAATTTTAATTAAGTTATAATACTATTAGGTCCTTATGGCTCTCGTTTTAAGCTGTTTATGTGGCTAGATTATTTATTCGGCAAAGAGATGTATGCTTTAGATAAATAAAAGAGAAAAAAATATATATATATATATATGGCAATACCTAGTCGAGATTCCCATATAATGATAAATAAAAGATGGAATATCCTGTGTCCTTCTTTATATTGTTTAAGTTTCAATAAAGTTAAATAAAGATATTATTGTTGCATGGCTATGAAAATAAAATATTTTATCTTTAGTTTTATGTGTCACTTGTGCCCTTTCGCAGACGAGAGAGAGAGCGAGAGAGAGAGAGAGAGAGAGAGAGAGCGTAACAGACAAATATAAGGCATAATTCATGTACACTTCGGACATTTTTTTGTGCAATAAACGTTAAATTTTGAAAAAAGATTGCTCTTAATACATCACTCGGTGGTCATGTGGCATCAAAAATCAATCTTAGTTTTACCAAGATGAAACTCTTTCATTACTTGACAAATGGGATTTTATTTGAGTGCCAGATATGACTGTCGCGGATGGTTTTTTGTTTATTTACAATACATATTTATACATATAAAGATTCCTTTTTTATTACTGATCTCTGTCTACTCCTCACAATGATGTATTCGTAAGATTCGGCTATGTGTTCTCTACTACGTTTGTTTCGTCTCAAATTAAAATTCGAGAATATACTATACTTATGTGTGCACTGCTCTGTGTACAGGTTTGCTTGCATTTCTTTCCTGTCTTTTCGCGCGTATATCGCTTTCAATATCAACAATAAACACAAGGAGAATCATCAAAGGAAAGTTACAAACTAATATAAAATGGCAATTTAATGTGCATTTTCTATTATAATTTACATGTACTCAACTACATTTTTTATCGTGATTTGAAATATATTACGCTGAACAAAAATAAATAAATCGACCCAGTTAGAGCATATTAGAAAAGATTTTTTTTTTAACGCCTGTATAGCCATAATTTAAAGAACTTTTAAAGAAATCCACAAAGAAATTGTCGATGATTTGATTTTGTTTTTTCACATATGCATACATGTATCAACATTGCATGCGATAATTCTAATATATATAATGAGGAATCAGTAATAAATGTAGGCAATTGTATGCTTAACTCGATGTTAAAGATTAGCGAGTAACAATGTCCGTAAGGTGTATCATGTTTTTCATACCATTTCTCTTCATAATATATGATAACTGTTTTACTACTCTTTCTTATTAGACTTTTTTTTGCTTTGCTATAACAAAATGATTTAATTTTTTTGTAAAAGGAATTTTAATAAAAATTCGTAAAGACAGTAATTGTATTTATTTTCTTAGTCATTTCATGATATTAAACTATTGTTTGATTTCTTACTTTTTAAACTGATTATATATGTATATCAATTTTCAGTACGTCGCAATGTAATATTATAATAAACGGTTAATATTTTTTTAGTATTCTGTAAATCGTCTAATAAACTGCTCAAGCTTCTTTATGATTTTATGATTATCTTATGATTTTTCATTCTGGATATGATATTGGCAAATATTAATACAATTTTTTATTACATATGACAACGTTGTTCAAATGTAACTTGATTTTTTTTTTGAATGGGTAGTTTCAGTCCAACGGATCACAAGTTGGCAACTTGCAGTGACGACGGAACTGTTAGAATTTGGGACTTTCTTCGCTGTCACGAGGAACGAATTCTCAGGGGTATATACATTTTTTATTTCATTTATTAATGTTATATAAAATTTATTGTTTTCTTTATCTATTTATTCTATCATTGAAATAGTTAATTTTGACATATATATATTTTTCACTCTTTATAAATTATATGTTTATATTTATTAGGTATATTTCTATTCTTGTTTATATATAATATTATATATATATATATATATATATATATGATATATTCGGTTTAAAAAAAAAATTTATTTTATCATTAAAAACAAGTGATAATAATACTTATATAGTGATAGTAATACTTATTTTTTACAATTTTTTACGTTATTCTATTTTATGCTGTCTTTATCAAATAAGAAATTACATACATTACATATTGGACACAGTATTTTATAATATTCTTTCTACAGGTCATGGCGCGGATGTCAAGTGCGTGCATTGGCATCCACAAAAGAGTCTAGTCATTTCTGGTAGTAAAGACAATCAGCAACCAGTGAAACTTTGGGATCCGAAGACTGGACAATCTCTGGCAACTCTGCATGCACATAAGTCGACCGTGATGGATGTCAAGTGGAATGAAAACGGTAATTGGTTGGTAACCGCATCAAGAGATCATCTCTTAAAACTTTTCGACCTCAGGAATCTTAGTCAAGAAGTTCAGACTTTCCGTGGCCATAAAAAGGAGGCGTCTAGCGTCGCGTGGCATCCAAGCCACGAAGGTCTCTTTTGTAGTGGTGGTAGCGACGGCGCCATACTCTTCTGGCATGTTGGGTACATATTATTGTTTTCGTTTGTGATTTTGCCTCTGATTCTACTTATATGACTGCTGTTTTTCTTAATATTGAATTGACTACATTTGTAGTTAATCTGTTTTATCTTGAATTTCAGAGCGGATAAGGAAGTGGGAGCGATAGAACAAGCGCACGATAGCATAGTTTGGACATTAGCTTGGCATCCATTGGGACATATCTTGTGTTCTGGTAGCAATGATCACACCTCTAAGTTTTGGACGCGTAACAGACCGGGAGATCTGATGAGAGACAAGTACAATCTCAATACATTACCGGCAGGTTCGGCCGGTATTGATGATCACGAAATTGGTATTGAACATTTTCATAAAATTATTTTAACAACGTGATATAAAAATTTAATATAATTATTCTTTACTCTAAACAATATCTTATTTCGTTTCATTTTCCTTAGCTGATGAAGCAGCGGTAATACCTGGTATGGGACCAGAGGATAGAATCAACGCAGATTGTGAATCCGAGGATAAAAACGGCGGAATCCCGGGCCTGGATTTAGATCATGCAGTGGATGAGGGCAAGAAATTCGCCAACAAGAAAGTTCCATACAGTAAACCAATACCGCGAAATTTCCAAGCACAGTGGAACGAAATGGAAGCCGAGGATATTGAGCAAGTCGAAGCACTTAATGCGTTCGTCAATCAATTAATAGAGACAACGCCAGGTGCCGTGCCACTAAATGAAGTTACGCCCAACGCCATTATATTATACGGGAAAATGATTCCAGTGGAAGGTAAGTGGCAGTTATATTTTAGTGAAATGTAATCCAATATAAGTCTTAAGGAGTCTCACATCGGTCTTAGTTTAAAAAAAATGTGCAATTAGATATTAAACTCAATCGTATTTTTTAGCTGGCACCAAACTGGCAGAGGCAATCAGTAAAGGAACTGATGCTATAAACAAATTAGTATTCTCTGGTGAAATAGAAGAATTACGGGATGTGGTAGGTCCACCGGACAACGTAGACGAGGCCGAAGAGTTTTTGCAGGACGACGGCGAGATTGATTATTCTAAAGTGCCCGACATAGATTTACCGCCACCTTTGCCTAGCTCGAAATTCGCACAGAATCCGGAGCTGTTGAAAACGCTGAATCGCGGCGGTAAGCGCAAGTTCGATCAGCTGATCGGCTGGAGCGATGGTGGAGCAAGCGATCGTATCTCGAAAATGCACCAACCGGTCTTCGGTGGCGTGATTACGGAGGACTCGCAGTCCAGCGACACTGATTTGAGATTCGGCATTGGCAAGTCGAATCCTCTCGCGGAGAGCAATTCCTTCCACAGCGGTCAGGATGAAGATCATAGAAGAGGCGGTTTTCATCTTGATCTAACGAGAAGTGGCAATCGCGGCGATGAGGATCTCAGGTTCAACATATCCGCCGGTCCTGGCAGACCCGGTTCACGCAACGAGTACGATTTGCGTGGCAACAATTTCGCGGACAAGGATTTTCGCAACATCAGCAATTTCCTGTCGTCCAAGTCTTTGGACGATGATGACGACGACGATGATGATTACGACGAACGGGAACATGATAATGCTGGCGGTCGTTGGGACGACGAGAAGGCCGATGGATCGCGCAGCAAACTGCTGGACAGCGCATTCGCCGGCAACAGTTTCGATAAACGCGACAACGGCATAGCAATGGGCATGGGTAACAGTATGCATGGTCATATGGCTGGCATGCCCCATCTGCCAAATCATCATAATATGCAAAACATTAATCCCAACATGCCACCACCGATACCGAGCCTAGTGCCGCATCCCAACATGCCACAGCATCCTGGCATGCAGGGTAAACCGCCGCATCCTGGTATGCCCGGTATAGACGGCCCGATGCCACCACATATGATGCCGCATCATCCAAACATGCATCCGGGCTTTGGGCCCAATGGGCCGCCGCCCGGTGGTTTCGGGCCCAATTTTCGACCGCCGCCCAATGGTAATTTCGGCCCGAATCACTTTAGACCGAGTCCGATGTTGCCATTCGGACCGAATCAGGGCCCGCCGCCATTCGGCAATAGTTTTCAAGGACCGCCCAACTTCCGCGGTCCAAACGTCGCCCCGATGAACTTTGATCGACCAGGTTTCGGACCCAATTTCCGTGGCCAAAATCCACAAGGTCAATTGAACAATTTTAATTCCAACTTTGGCAACTTTGGCAAAAACGGACCCAATCGCGGCATGAGTCGTGGCGGTAACGACAGTATGGGCAGGAGCGGCTTTAGTAATCGCGGCAGAGGACGTGATAACGATCAATCGAGGGGAGGAAGGGGAAGAGACAATTATTGAAAAGATTTCTCAGAACAATGATGTGCGTGATTATCGACAATGTTCTTATGCCTCGGTCTTGCATGAACTGTTCAGTGGAACTTGGGCTGTATGAGATAATGTGCCGGCGTCCTCGAATAATCGATCGTAAACTCTCTTACATGAGGCATGAAAATACCTTGTATTCATGCGATATATATATCGTGAAAAAATATGAATATATTTTCTCTTTTTTTTTTTACGATTCGCCTAATGAGCTAAAGATCGGGCACTCTAGATTTACACGGGTCGATTGTAAAGAGGGTAATTAATTAAACTTTCTTTAAGAGAGAAAGAATTAAGAACGAATCGCTAATTCAGATTTGGATTTATTCTGGATTGAGTTGACTTGTGGTGCAGTATGCCAACAGTTTTTTTTTTTTTGAGATAGACAAAATTGTAATATAATGTATTAGGGATCGACAACACGAATATTATTCCGATAGAAACTGTTCACAAGCTGCCTTGCGAGGAAATTCTTGTTCCATATGTGTCGACAAATGCGCGTTAATTACGTCGGATGACGCATAATCTCGGAAGAGATTAAGCATGAATGTATGGATTGACTTTGTGTCCGCTGTTTGTCGTCCGAAGGATGTGAGAGTGCCGCGGAACAGTCTATCTATTATTAATAAAACGGAATAACATAAAACATCCTTCGTTTCTGCCCTATTTTCGCATGTATAATACTATACATTAAACGCAATAACGAACTCAATTGGGATAACCATGACATAAAGGAAAAAAAAGC
This sequence comes from Wasmannia auropunctata, assembly GCF_000956235.1. Taxonomy (NCBI): domain Eukaryota; kingdom Metazoa; phylum Arthropoda; class Insecta; order Hymenoptera; family Formicidae; genus Wasmannia; species Wasmannia auropunctata. The sequence continues at coordinate 78,539 of NW_012027209.1, forward strand.
ATTTTTCAACGGTTTAAAAAGGTTTACAAGTTTTTAAATAGCAAGTAAATGAATTTTTGGAGCAAAAGCATTGTCAGCAAAAATTGTAAATTTTATATTTATAAATTTATTATAAAGTTGCCGATTTACAGCTTATATATTGTGATATTATTCCTTGCTATTAATTTGAAAGCTTGTAATATTTCTCTTAGTACATTTTATACATATCTGTTGGATTATAAATTATAATTTAACAATTATGTAACAATTACATTTATTGTTGAAAACTATTCTAATGTCACAATTATCCCGATTGAATTTATATCGATTTTCTCTGATCTTGTAAAATACGCAAATGTAATAATAATATTAATAATTCAGCGAGTATATCGAATCATAATGAAATAAAAAAAAAAAAACTGACAATGAAAGAAAACGGATTGCATCAGAAATCGAAACTATAATGATTCACCGAATTTAAGAGTTTCATACTACAAATAGGTTCATGTTTTTATAGTTGCACATAAAAAGTTAGGAAACATTTTGCCGTATATCAATTTTATATATACTGACTACCTAATTTGATTTGTTTCGATCTCTGATTCTCTGAATTAGATGGTTCTCGTTAGGGACGTGATAAAATGTAACATGATATATACATCGATTTATTTCAAGAAATATACACATTTTGCGTTATTTATTAATCGATTCGATCAATAAATTGCTTTCAATTTTAAATAACAACTGATTGAGAGAATTTTAATTCTTTTTTGTAAGCGGTGGAGCTACAACACATCATGGTCGCTTGACCCGCTTCTTCGACTGTGAGGTTATGTTTCACAAAACGTAACCTTAAAGTTGTTCAAGTCGCGCACGCAGAGTCACATGCTACTTTGGCAAAAAATAATTATCTAACAGAGATCATGGGCAAGAAAGACAAAGGAGGAGCTGGTAATTTAGGAAAATCCTTAATCAGGGATCGATTTGGATCGAAGAAAATTAAGAGGAACAACAATGAGCCGTCTATGGTAAAAACAATGAATTTATTTGAACTTCCTTGTAACCTTTTCGTACGAGTGCCACTTGTATCCTTGGCAAGCGTGGGCTGAATTGAAATTAATATTATAAAAGTATCTCATAAACGATGCAATTTGAAAATTTGCGTTCGTGTTTACATTTTTAATCATGTATTATGACAAACTTGTTCCGATGTTCATCGAAAACTTTACCAGATAAATCTGCTATCGATAATATATATTTGTTAATTACTAAGTCGTTGACAGTTGTTTTATATTGTATATAATTGTGAAAATATAAATTTTTTCTTTTCTCCCTTTTTACGTAGCTTCATACGACTGAGATGAATGACGGTTACGATTGGGGTCGACTCAACTTGCAGTCGGTTACAGAGGAGAGCTCATTTCAAGAGTTTCTGTCTACCGCTGAACTCGCAGGGACTGAGTTTAATGCGGAGAAATTAAATATTAAATTTGTCAATCCGAATAGTGGTGGCTTGCTCTCGAAGAACGAAAAGCAGAAAGTGTTGGAAACACAAGAAAGAAACAAGGGCCTCATTAAGATACCTAGAAGACCCAAATGGAACAGTTGCACAAACGCCCAGGAACTGCACACTCTTGAGAAAGAGGCGTTCTTGGAATGGAGACGCCATTTAGCCATGCTGCAAGAAGTCCAAGGATTGATATTGACACCTTACGAGAGAAATTTAGAGTTTTGGCGACAATTGTGGAGAGTCATAGAACATAGCGATGTGATTGTACAAATTGTAGATGCACGTAATCCATTGCTATTTCGCTGCGAAGATTTGGAGCGTTATGTTAAAGAGATAAATCCCGATAAATTAAATATGATTCTTCTCAACAAGGCGGACTTGTTAACGGACGAGCAGAGAGAGGCATGGGCAAAATATTTTACCGACATAAATGTGCAGGTGGCTTTTTTTTCAGCTACGTTAGCAGTAGAAAAACAGCGGATACAGGAAGAGGATGAAGAAAAAGAAGAAGATGATGAAGCAAGAGGTGAAAATGACGATGATCATTTTGATAAAAAGGATGAAGATAGTACCGACGAGTGGAACTCGGAATTTGCTTCAGAATCGGAATATGAAAGCGCGGAGGATAGTATCGTTGACAGTAATATATGTACTATACCTTATATAGAAAGTGATAATAATAAACAAATAGAAGCTCAATGTGCAATGGAGAACTTAAAAATTTCTACGACAGTCTCAGAAAAGAAAACAAAAAAAGTAGTTAATTCATCGAAATTATTAAACAGGAACGATCTTGTGGAGTTATTTAAAACAATTTATACCGATGATAAAACCTACACAAATGGAGTGACAACGATTGGTTTGGTAGGATATCCGAACGTTGGAAAAAGTTCCACCATCAATGCTCTACTCATGGACAAAAAAGTTTCTGTGTCCGCCACACCGGGCAAAACTAAGCACTTTCAAACGTTGTATTTAGACAAGAATTTATTATTATGTGACTGTCCAGGTTTGGTGATGCCAAGCTTTGTTTGTACAAAAGCGGAGATGATCTTGAATGGCATACTGTCGATCGATCAGATGCGAGATCATGTACCGGCAATTACGTTGCTGGCTACATTAATACCTAGGTATATTCTAGAGGACCTGTATGGCTTCATGTTACCTGCACCACCCGAGGGAGAAGACTCGAATCGCGTACCAACCGCAGAGGAACTTCTGAATGCGTATGGTTGTATGTAGTCTGTTTAAACTATATAACGTTCAAAAGTACTGAAATTAAAATGTAAAAGACCTGTGCTCTAATTGTATATTTATAATATCGCATTGTTGTACATATAAATTATTTTTGTTTACATTTACTTATAATAATTATAACGTATATTTCTATATAAATTGATATCATATTTTTTTTTTGCAGATAATAGAGGTTTTATGACGCAGAATGGTCAACCGGATAATCCACGTTCAGCCAGATACATTTTGAAAGATTTCGTTAACGGTAGATTGCTATACTGCGTTGCGCCGCCGACGTTCGACCAAGAGCGCTTTCACACATTCCCGCCGCGACGTCGCAATATATCTGCGAACAGACATGTACCACCCCGAACGATTCGCGTAAACGAGGGATGTCGGACAACGACCAAAGACGTGGATCGAAATTTCTTCCAGGACAAACATGATATCAAACCTAGACCTGTAAAACTGCAAAACTCTACAAAGTAATCAGTCAAAATGTTGGCTTTATTTAAACAGTCACTCATAATATTGCGATAATAATCATATGACCTATTAAAATGTTTGAATTCTAATCGAGTGACTCTTTTGTCATACATGATTGAAGTATATGTACATTATATGTATAATTAGAACGTCTCATATTTTTATATATAAAATTCACTTAACTGGTACAATTAATTTTCAGGCACGCGGGATCAACGGTTAGTTTGACAGAATCGATCGACGATCATTCGGACAGAATCAAAAAACCATGGAAAATAGTGAATAAACACGTTAATAAGAATAAACGTGAAAAGGCCCGAAGGTTATATGCTCATCTTGACCAACATTGAATACAAAATGTGCAAAAAAAATCATTGTTTTGTATTTTTTTAATCTATAACAGCTATGCGATATAGCTGTATCATTGTATATGTAGATATATATATATATATGTATAACAACTCTGCAACATTCAAATATACATATATTCGTATGTTGCAGATTTATATTCAGATGTAATTGTGCATGATACGTGTATATATATGCTAAAATATTAGTGTTTTATATTTTATTCTCTGCATTTACTCTTTATTCTCAATCTCCTTTCATTCCAATATCTATTGAGATATCCAGTTCTCAATATCTTTTCGTTTTACGTTTAAAAATTCATGTTCTACAGACCGTGTTTAATCATGACATGATGTGAATCTTGTAATCAACTACAATATCAACTTTAACAGCGGACCATATCAGTTAGATTCCATGGGAATAACCGTTAAGTAGGAAGCACAAGCGGATTTCTCCGTTCGAGTCACACAATTTAGTCCACTCAATTCGGTGGATAAATATACATATATATACGCGCAGTAAATAATACATAATTTAACTTCCTTATAAATAAATTTTAAATTCGACGAACACCAAATTCCTGATAATTTACGTGTCGGCGACGGATTTTCAGTAAAATAATACAGTGTGTAATATTGTTCTTGCAAACTTGGACTCAAATTCGTGGAGTAGTTCATCTATATCATTGTCTAAGTCTTCGCTATTCGCCAACTAAAACACAAAGAGAACATTTATATATTGTAAAATTGAAATATGCAATCAAAATGTAAAAAAATATGTAAAAATATATATATAATACCACTGTCACTAGTTCGCATATAAGAAACGATCCTACTGTAGCCTCTTCGTGATTATCCTGAATGTCGATATTGATCAGATGCACAGGCTGATTATCTTCTTTAGTTCTAGATTCCATACATTCGATTACTTGATCATACACTCGTTCTTCACACGTAATTAGAATATCGAACTTATCCTTGGACAATTGAAACCGTTCCGGCCTAGGCTTTATCCGACGGTTCCGATCTAACATATGTAGTAGACCATTTTGCGTATAACTGTATTAATCGTTAAGGGATAAATATTATACAAGAACATAGCACTAGACAGAGAGGAAACATTATTTATTTAGATTTAATCAATAACTCTGTAGTGGAATATTACAAAAATAACAAATAAAATAGATTTATATTTTTAATATTTTATATATATATATTAGAAAAATATCGAGAAGTTTATTTGTATGCAAAGGATACTATTGCTTGTCTTTCATCAATAGATCATTGTAAATCTCATCATACGAAGTTCCAAAGTCGTAGATGTTGGGGCGATCTGGTGCAGTACCTGGTAGTTTGACCTTGTCTCCTGTCCCAAATGATTTCACATTAAATCCCTTTTTGCTGAAACAATCAATATTCTCAAATGATACTCTGCATTTATCGTGCAACAACCTTCATTTCAACTATTAAATACTAGAATTTCCTGGAAACTTTTTCAAGAAAAGTTCTTTGATCTTGTCGAAGACTCAAAGCAGTCAAAGCAAATTTACGTCTCGCTACAGAATATTTCAGGAGACATTTATACAATCTTAGAAAAGAAAATTGTACTTTGCAAAAGAATTAAGTACACGGAGGCTATAATTGTTGGATTAATTGGATTTTAACAGGTTAATCATCGCGAGTTGACTGCACGACCCGGTTACCTTAGAAACGCGTGCGCCTCCATACTCCTGTTCATGTTACTGGAGCATATTACGGCTACGCTGATGGAATTTGGAGCCGGCATCCTTCCGCGCGTTCTATCAACGATAACGTAAAAGCCGTGATAGAGTCGTGTTATGTATTGTCTAATCCAAAGATAATCTCACGTTTGAAGGTTATGTTGAAAAGTTACAAAGGATGCATCTGATACGCGACGTACAAATTTTTTGTGTGAGTGTAATTTATTCTCTTTTATCTGAATCGGAGCGTAATGGAGGCGCAGTGCAGCCCGAGCGAACGTTAATCGTTCCCCACGGCGAGATAAAATACTTCTACCGGTTAGAAGTAATTACGGAAATCCTAAACCGCAGTCACGATCCACGATCTCTCAGAAGTCTCAGGATTTTTTGCTCCGTCGATAGAGACGATAAACATATATTCTTTGGCGTCATCTGTCAACAAATATTCTAATTAATATATATATACATATGTGACATCGTAGCTGATGCTGAAAAGATCCGTTACCGACAATACGCTGAAGATAAAGAAACTGCACTTCTTTCCGCTTTATCAGCCGCGGTGTATAGACATGTCGTTCGTTAACGACATCTATGAATAAGTACAGGTACACGATGCACAACTGAAACGAACTCTTCTTCAGTGACAAAGAAACACCTTCCGAATCTTCCGAATAAATCAGCTGTCTGCAATGGTCTTATAAAATGCGCTGTTACGTTTAGATTGATCAATCCATGGATATTTAATTTATCGATATAACAACAAGATAAAATAAGTATTAATTATGCGTCTATATAATACATTATAAAACGAATATTTAATTAATTATTATTTTACGAGTAAAATTTTCCCTTTCCTTGATGTGCATCTTTGAGACAATTATATAGTAGGTATATGAAATATGTTAAATCTCTTCAAATAGCGAGTCTTCTATCACGTAATCACTATTGATATATGTATGTATGTATAATATACATATCAATATATCTAATGATGATTATTGGTGCGACAATTATCAGTGGTCACTGCAGGTTACTGACTTTCCAAAACAGTCACGTGGTCCACGTTTAGTTCAAACTTCAAGCGGTATATGTAAATGTAATTTGAAGGTACGTTTGGTTTGGACGCACACGCGGACGGAAGTTCTTCGAAAAGTATTTCATCTTATCGCGTGAACGAGATTCTTCGAAAAGTGCTTCGTGTCCATAAATGTGCTCATTCATCGTACTGTTCGCTGAGAAACAACGCGGTCATTCGGAAAGCGCCCAAAGTCTCTGCATCCTGGTGAGTAAAGTTGACGTGTGTATTTGCCGATGAGGTAAGAGGTTATATGCATTCGCCGCGTTTGTTGTGTGTGCTTTAATTACTTTTCAAATGCCATCCTCAGTCCTCACTAAGTTTAATTCCCGAGATTTGACAAAAAGTGATTATCGATATAATATTGAATAATAATCGCATTGATATATATATGGAAATGAGATATTTGATAAAAATATACAAATATATTAGACAATGTAAAACGACGTTTACAAGATAGCTGCAGTTTAAATGACGAGAAACTATATATAACAGATTGTCTATTGTGTACTACATCAAGATTGAGAAGAATTTTTAAGGTTAATTTTTTACGAACGATTTACGAGAATTTAAGCTGTTGAATCGGCTTTAGGTTTGCATCGTTCTACAAATCGCATGCGAAATTCGCGTTCTCGAGTCGGGCGAAGAATTAAAAAGGTCGTCATTATATTGCATAATGCCGCAATGGTCGCGGATTTGTTACAAAATCGCGAAATAATGACTAGCGCCGCGCGCGCGTATACCTCGTCGGGATACAGCGGACGCGACGCGACTCGGGACGCTCGATGAAGATTGCGTGCCTACTATCTCAGACTCACCAGGGGCCTGAATTAAGGCGGGGCCCCCTGAATTAAGGCTTCGACGAGACTTCAATTTCGCGCTCGATGATTCTCCTAAGACTATAATGCTCGGTGTCGCGATCATCCGAAAGAGAACCCGATACCCCGAAAGTCCTCGAACGGATTCGGTGAGCGTTTCGAGGGAATCGTTATCGAGATGATATACAGATGAGTTAAAATCGCATAATAACACGATTGTGTTGTATTATACTCACATCACTCTGCCTCCCCGCCCTCTCAATTCTCCGCCGCAATAATTTCTTTTACAACACCGATTCATCAGTTTCGATTTTTTTTCTATTGAGAAAAAGTCAACTTTTGTATTTATAGCTTCCCAAATTATTATATATATAATTATATGTAATGAATAAAAATGAGAAACTTTTGGTAAATTAAACCTTAAAAAAGAGAGTAAGTATAAGGAGATTATATTTATTAATATATTTCAAATCAATTTCCTTTAAACAGAAACTTGATGTTAAGTTGATATTTTGTTGCAAAGTTGTCACAATGTTTGCTATTTGTTTCAAAGTGATCGGAATTGTTATAAATTGTCAAAGAAAGTATTACGAAATTACTTTCTATATTTTTCTGTTTCTTAAGATTCTTCGCAATGTAAGGAATATATATGTTCTATTGTTTTAAACTTTTTAAAGATATACATATAACATTATTTGAGAAAACAAAAATTTCGATCTGTAGAGTTTCCACAATTTTTCTCACATCATCATTTGATACGGAATTATTAAAAAATGGATCGCGCGAATTTTGTCGGCGTGAATCGATGGTATTGATAAAATAAACGCGTCAAGTAAGTTTAGCTACTCGCAGCATTCGTATACGCTCCGATTCCGCGAATCATCGGTGAGTACACGTGCACCGCAACTTGTACGTACAAACGAATCAACGATGAACGAAACCAATTTAGATCCATGGCTCGTCTCTTTGTACTGACCATAATGGCGCGTGTTATGTGCTTCGCTGCACCTCGCATAGTGATTGCTTTACTCAGTCCACTTAGATGGAAATATTTTCCGGCGATTGTAACGTTGCGTATCGATGATTGTCGGTAGGCTTTTCGAACTACACTAAATATGAAAGATGATACGATATTTTGCAATACATTTTTTACGTCTTGCACACGGATTATTATTATTATAATTTACTAATTTTATAGTTACATTGCAGTATATAATGCCATACGCATAAATAATGTAAAATATAATATGGTTTAATTTTTTAAAATAAAAATCGATAATCGTAAGAACTAAATTACTGAAATCTATATAGATTGCATTATAACAATATTAAAATAATGATTAGATAATATTTGATTTTAATTGTTCATTTTAACTCTTCATTTAGAGTCTTACTTCTTAAATCGAACATTTCTCCCTCGTGTGTGATAACGTATCTTCTCGTTCAGCGAACGCAAAAATAAATAACAGAGAACTGCTAAGTATAGACTGTGCAATCGATTGTTCGTGCAAACAGTGTCTCGCACGATAGTCGTAAATTATGTTCTACGTGCTCGACGCCAAAAATGCACAGCCGGATAGGCTTTAACTTAACTCATGGATATTAATGACGAGTACTCCGCGACCATGAGAGCCCATCTAACTGACGTCCGACGAGATATTATATGCATAAACGAATAACCAAAAGTTACCCTTACGTGATGCAACGCTTATTAAATTATTCCTTCTTTCCTGAGTATGTTTCATGTTCTGAATATCAATGTTACGCGTCGTGTCTATGCTGGTAAATCACGCCTATCTGTCTCCGTGTCGATCTTTGCTAAATTCGCCGATGCCAAACTCGCAGAAATAACTGTACGATGTCATTTAGCATCAAAAATCAAGTAGAACGAGACAAAATTGAATTAGTCCCAGACATAATCGATTTGTTTATTTTCTGATTAAACTTGGAAATTTTTAATCATGTAAAGAAATATCTTGCAGTTTTAATTATTTATGTGCATCAATAAGTCAAGCATAGTAATCAAAATTCACATTCACTCACACACACACACACACACATTTCTTATAAATTTTCGTTGATATTTTTCGTAGAATTAAAAAGAATCGTGCAAATTTTAACAATCGAATGACAAAATAATTAAAAATAACTCTCATTCCTTTTTTTAGCTCATTTGTAGCTTTGACTTATTATAAATTTTTTTACTGTCACAATATTACGAGGACTTTATAAATCATGAGGCAATAATAAATAGACTGCACACTTCTCCATTATTAATCTCAAGTTAGCTAATCTCTTGTTAAGACTCATAATGAGAGTTAATAAATCGTAGTTAAAAAGAAGATCGCCATCTTTCGCACCTGAACCGCATTAATCACAGATTGGCCAATCTTATATCGCAGCGGCCGATTCTGTGAAAGTCGGGAAGTCGCGACCGGTAGAGCGGAAACGACGACTCTTCTGCGGAGAGAGGACGCGACGCGATTGCAAGAGATCCCTCATATACCGGAACTTGATGAAATTTCTTCAGCCGCGCGGAATCGAAAGCTGTCGTTTCCAACTCAATAACTGAAGTTTCCGCATATCGAAAGTTAGGGAAATATAGGCGATTCAGAAATCTGATATAAGAGAAGCCTATCTCGCCTAATTGAATTTATATCCGACTTTTGTACAATATTATTGATTTAATTGATTTACTTTTTTTTCTCAAAAAATTTTCTTCCTAAAAAATACATTTTTTAAATTTTCAAGAATTTGGGTATAAATTTTAAAATAATGTGTCAATTAAATTGTAAATTATTTTTTTTGCAAACACGCGTGATGCTGGATCTTTCTCTAAGATTTTCGACGTATTAGTAAAGGGTTCACCACACTTTTCGCGTCGCGAAAGCGCGAGTGAATGTACAAAGGTCATTAAAACGGTTCGCGATTCGCGTCACGACTTGTCCTCGATCGGTATGCAAGCATCGAGTATTTCGCACCGCGAGTTAGCTTCGACATTGAGGCAGCTAGACGCCTCGAAAGCGAATCTCAAAGGTTGCCAGACAAACTCTGTTGCCTGCAGCGTTTTCTAATCTGCACGATTGCGTCTGCTCTGAAATTTACTTCACTGCAATTAGTAAAAGCGACAGTAATATGGTTATTGGTACTACTTTGTTCTCAAATAGCGAAAGCCGAAAGTAATTTGTTAAACGACAGAGAATATCATTTATTATTCACGAAAATGTTTGTGCGTGAGTTTATTTCGCGCAATGAAAATCCCAAGTTTGTGTGTGTACGTGTCTCCTAATTGCTACTCCGTACAACTTGTACTAACTTGTTATTATGCCATCATGCAATCGACATTGACCGCAATGACTATAAATGTTGCTTTTGGTTAATTCTGATGTACTGGAAATTGCCTACAATTTGTATCGTAATATTCGATATTGATTTCGTCATTAGTCCAAGTTTCCATTAATTTCTATTAATCATTTTATTATTGGTCTGCCTTGTGATTAACGCGATGCGAATTTTGCAACGTGCATGATAGCGCCGTGCCAAAATTAAAATTAGTCGCTAGTATTTGGCAACGAAAGTAGATATTTGTCGCTAAAAATATATTTTGTATAAGTTTCACGTTTTCGTAATTTCTGGATTCGCGTAATAACTCTTACTGTTAGAAAGTCGTGCGCTTTGCTACCGCGTTTCGTTCATTATAGCCCGATGTGAAAAAAACTTGACTTATATTTTTGCCTAAAATGCGTCGACAGTTTACTCAATGATGGATTCTTTCTCTGCTAGAAATTCAACGATCCGTAACGCTTTTCGTGTGAATTAACATTGCACGTATGTATTACGATTATCGTGAGAGCAACGAACGATAAGATTACTATTGTGAGACTCGAAATATAGTTGGCGTGTGTCCAACGTAGGCGCCTGGTTTTCTCCCTGGCACTCTATGGAGCCTTTTTCTTTTCGAAACTCTAACCGCACCTTACACAGTATCTAATTTTAGACTATCGAGTTTATTTCACTTTGTGCTATCACGAGCTTATGGTTTCACTATTTATATCTTTCTACATGATCTCTCTTTCTCTCTCTCTCTCTCTCTCTCTCGTATCTCTTGTCATTTTATAATATTTGAAAAGTGAATAGTCAAAATATCCATTTCCTATATATATATATATATATATACTTATGTAAATTAAGATGGGTATATTATCTCCTGATTAACCTTGGAAAAATCTTTTCCAAGTTTATAATAGATTCTTTGAATAAAAAAGAAACATCCGGCAATTTCGAGATATTCTGTATATGAAACAATAGTGATGTGCTTATATCTATGTATCTTAGATATTTTGAATAGCAAGTGCATGTATATATCAGCAGCTATAGGTATACTGAAAATAAATTGCCTTTTCCATCCGGCGCCGCGACGTGTGCAAATTTTTGGTGGAATGAGGTACGAGCAAAAAGCGGATTTTAATCGTTATTGCGATACTCGCGACGAGCGTGCAGTTCTCCATGGTAGCAACCTAATGGTAGCTTATCATCGCCAGTTCATTTCGCCGTCGCGCGATCACTCACACCTATCTTGTACCTGAGACGCTACACTTGATACGCCTCCAGAAATGTGTAATTTGCCGGAACATAAAATAGAACTAGCGTGCGGAACACGTAATAGAACTCACGCGGTTTTTCGCTCCGTTACGTCACGAAGGTCACTCTCGACGAGACCACGGAGGGATGGATCGTCGCTGTTAAGCGCTTCTTTCGTGCACCTTTCCGCCACTTCGAGGTAGTGCGTCCGCGCGTGCAATCGTAACGCGACCTTGATGGGCCGTTGCCCCAACATCTTTACGGAGACAGTCGTTTCATATCTTTCTCCGCTCCAGGAGGTATGCATGGAGTCCTCCCGCTTTTGGCCCACTGCTGTCGGAAATTTAAAAATATCATCTCGTGCGATGTTGGAGAACTTTTGGAAAAATGAAGTCATTGTGTACGTGCAGGAGACATGAAACATGATAAACGTATCGCTTCTTTATTATAAATATTCGGTAAAGATGATTTTTATTAGGTATCAAATATTTAATTATCTATACCTATATATAATAATGGTAAATTTATCATCTAATCTTATATTAGGCGCAATCTATGGGCTTAAAAATAATTTTATTTTTAATTAATTTAAAGTAATACCGTAACTAATTAGTTAATGAAACACATTAATAAAAGCATCACGTGTTTGTCACGGTAACGTCATATGATAATAAGCTTAAAAGAGACTTCAAAACAGATACGTTGATAAAACATAAGACGATTATGAAAATCGAGTAATTTTTAGTTTGACTTGCACATGTATTTACGTAAGATCACGGAATTATCTCGCATCTCACGTCGACGCCCATTACTATCGGCGATGACGAGTAAGGAAGTTACGCGTCAAATATGCATGCGAGCAGCATCGCTTTCTCCAAAAGAACTTTTCTTCGTCGTGAGCGTGAAAGCGAGACTCGCCCTTAGAATCGCTATGCGAACCTCGCTTCTCGCGTCGCACCTTCTCCGATAACGCATTCCTGCAATGTAACGAGATAAATTTGTGCGTAAAGCTGATGTAAACATTGTGTATGCGCCAAGCATTCGGTAATTACCCGGTAATGTTGTCAAGCCAAATGTCGCGACACTCGTGCGTATATATTGTCTCGAAACTTTGTATCATCTCAAAAAATCTTACCGAGTATCTACTTTTGTACTGAAAATCCCATAATAAAACGCGCAACGTTTTTAAAATTTGACGAGTTTCGCGTTCAGCAATTTGTTGAAAATTATAAGCTCGTTTAATGAAATAAGTAGTCTATTATATAACATCATTTTTAGAAGCAATGATATTAACAGAAATTAATAAATATTTCTTTTACAAAATTGAACAGCTGCTGTTAAAGTCAAGGTTGGAACATATATGTGCCTCTACGGAGAGATATGTTCTATATGTTTAGTTTTATCCAAATATTTATAAATTATAAGCATATATCAATAGCTTTAAAAGAAATATATGTACATGAAAATATCTAATACATATCCAATTCCATAACATATCCATCTTTGTTTCCATAAGCAGCATCTATCTTGTGCGCATTCTAGATAATTTTTGGGTACTTATCCGTTCATTTATCTTACGATACGCGCACGGGAAGTCGTCAGAAGCATAAGAATACATTTCAGCGTTTGTGGCAAACAAAAGGCAGGCTTTTAAACGGGTCCTGATTTACGCTTATGACTCGCAAATCTATTTCACCTTGTGTTCCACCGATTGCTCGGCCTAATTGTTAACGTATTTAGCGCCTTGCACAATTCTTAACCAACATTTCCAATCGTGGTCACGCGAGAAAAATAAAGAGAGACAAATATAGATCTTTGCAGACCTTACGTGGCGCGAGACCTCATCCGCGTGACACATGATTCGCGTGCATAAAGAGAAACCAATACACACGTATGTTTCTCTGTCCCCTGGACATTGCTCGCGCGTTTTTTCCGGCCATGCGATTAGTATCGTCGCAGTTGTATCACCTTAACGCCTTAACGCAAACGCAAATTGAATATAAAGCGTTTTCATTTTCAGCATGTTTATTTTCATTTATTGCGCAAGTAACATCGACGCGAAATTATACACTTAATTCTTTGAAGCACGATGATATAAAAGACATTGAAGATATAAATTATTATTATTATAAGTCCAACTAAAAATTACTCTATTTTCAGCTAGGGTAATATTGATAATGTAATAGTAATATTGACAGTGTAAACGAAAGCAAGTCTACAATCACTTTGACACACATGATGTCACAGACAGGACAGCAAAACTGTTAAGTTAAGCAATCGATTATGTAAATATCGATTTTCATTTTTCACTATTATTTCATTTCAAAAAGTGTTTTTTTAAAATAAGCAAATTATTTCTACGCCAATCGTTATCATTATATAATGTTTTTTATTTAATTTGTAATTTTATACTTGGATACAGTTTAAACATTTTATCCTCTAAGTCGTATATAACGAACGAATGTCACAGGCAAATGATATTTTACCACAAAATATATTGACAGAATATCAGGTTGTTTTGATATTTGCGACTGCATTTATTGTTGGATTAGAATGCACTCTATTCATTAAAGCGAAGCGAGCTAGACAGCTCGTTACGTTCACGTCGAGATGAGGCGTAGATTACAGGAAGGCCTGCATCAGCGTTAAAGTGCATTATAGTGTCCTCGGTAGCGCTCGGTTGTCCTAATTCGGTCGTCGTCATCGTCGTCGTCGTCGTTGTCGTCGTCGTCGTCGTCGTCGTCGTCGTCGTCACGAAGTGGGCCCCCGGCCGTTTGCAGGACGTGCAATTGCATAACGGACTTGACTGTGTGTGTCGGTCGGACTTATTACGAGTGGTTGGTAATCGCACCAATGACGTTTCTAGGGCAAAGAAGTCCTTCGCGTTGCGATTCTAGTATCGGTGTGCACGCGCCCCCATCAAATTAGTACGTTTACTCTACTCTAAGCCGACCCTATCAAATCGGAAGAGGATATTATATATACGAGGACATTCAACGAGTGCATTCTTTAATCTTTCATATGACAATTGTAAAATAATAAAATAAAATTCTAAAATTAAGTTGGAAAGAAACATTTCTCCAATAATTCTTTATATAGCAAAACGTTAAAGAAAATTGGCTATGATTCATGCGTATTTTAATAATGTGAATTTTTGCTAATTTGCATATATTTTGGTGGTATAAAATTTATTTTTAGGATAACATTATGTTGGGTGCGAAATATTAGAAACAACTTTCTGGTCGTAATACACGCTGCATATACATAACACGCGCGGGTGCAACTAAAGATTACGTTATCAGAGAAGAAAAAAAGAGATATAAATTAAGGCAATTTTCTTTTATCTACTAAATTTTCATCTCTAGAACAATAAAAATGCCGTTTTAACGCGTTCAGCACCCGTTAATTGCAAGCGCTGAACGCGCTAATTAGACGTGTAGCACGTTATAATGACCGTGTATTAAGCTATACGCTGTGCCGATTTCTCGTTATCGAGTATAGCTCCTCCGAGTCTATATGTGACATGAGGAAAATGCAGTTTAAAGGAGACAGCCTGCACGGCTTGAAAATATGGCATTGGCTTGACCTTGCACGACTTTGTTCCAATCGTTTGCGCAAGAACGAGCGCAAACCCCGCGGAGCTCTTTATCATCGTCATTCCAACGACATGCAAGACTTGCCGTGAAAATGGAAATTTATCCTTACTCAACTCGTTATTGTTGTTTTTGAAGCATTGACTTTCTTTGACGCGTTTCTCTTCGCCGGATCGATTTTCAAAGTACGCCCGCGATCGAATCGCGACATCGAACCCTACATTGCTGCAAGACGAGGGGAAAGCGCAGCAGCCTGTGTATAGTGAAAGAGAAAGGCCACGGGAAAGGATACGTACTATGATAGCGGTGGCTCTCGATCTCTTCTCTTAGTGCATCAACACGGTGACCTTTCGTTGTTACGAAAGATATAATACTTACGATTAGCGCCGTGCGCGAAGAGAGAAATACATTTATTGGTGATGCCGCACGATGAGACAATCGACGGGTGTGATCGTATTTCCGTATTCGACAAATAAAAAATAATGGATAGTGAAGCTCTTTTGTGTTGCCAGAATATTTATTTGAACGCACAAATAATTGGATATTAAAGTAATCACGCGATTTCTTTAACTTGATCTTAGCACATGAAGATACATAGATAATGAATATCATTTTGAACCCATTGTCAGTCAGAATTTAAATATATATACAACTAATTTGAATAGTCCATATTTTTTTAAGGTTAAATAATTTATTCAACAGAATAAATAATTTAAATTTAATAATTGATTTATTTGAAAATATTTAGAAATTCCATTTCTTAAATGCTCGATTTCTTCATAGTTGTGAAACTCTATTATTCGTTCATGTAACATTTATAATGTAACAGTTTTTGTGAAGAAACTTTAATTAAACATACTTTCGTCAAACATGCCTTCCGGGGCCCGTGATCTCGTGGAATATAAATGAAAGCAAGAAAAAAGACAATGAAGAAGCACGTTCGTGTAAATGAAAAAGAAAAACTTTATTACATATTTAAATACCCAGATAGAGATTCATGGCATATAATATATAATGTGTTTCTTCTTATACGTAACGTAAAGGAAGATTACGTCATAATGGTACGAAGGATGAGAGATCGCTTTTTTTATCCTTCCACTATTATTCCATCGATAATGAGTGTTGTCGAGATTTTTAATATGATAATTGATATTTTATCCGTGCTCAATTTATTCGCGTCTCATTGTCGTGTGTACAAATAAAATGTCAACCGGTTTAATAATTAATCGCATACATAGGCTACCAGTATTCTCTTATGGCCTTTGCATCGCGATGGGGTTAATAAAAATCCCAATGAGAACAAAATCATTCGTATGCTCGTATTAGATAATACCACACAATAATTTTACCAGCAGCATCATCCAATGACGCTATCGGAACATGCTACATCAAATATAGCGTTATTAAAACTTTATTAGAACATTTATTGTTTATTAATATAGTGACTCTCTGTGCATTATCAAAAAATTTTATAAAGTTTCTTAAAATTCTATCGAAGCAAAACATATTTGTAATTAATCCCGGGGCAAAAATGTAGGAGATGTATGTAAGATTTATTCAGCTTCTTTATTTAATATATAATATAATATAATATAATATAATATTATCGCACTCTATCCATAATTGAAAATCCTTGATTTTAATGACCGACGAATTAACTTATAATTTCATACCCGACGAATACAGAAATAGAACACAGAATATAAGAGAAGAACCATGTTTTTGTAGAAAATTTTATAAACGCTACTTTAATAAAGTATTTTTGAAACTTGACTGTTCGAGGAGAAAAAAATATAAATTTTCGTTGTTTCTTTACAAATATTTCTATCAAAACTCAATTTAATCAATTTTACCTGTTTCTGATCGTTCAGATCTATCAATTTATTGGCAGAATGCTCTTTCAAAACAGATTTATACTAAACACATGCAATGCGCCGATAATTGAGCGAATGCCGACGGCGACATACACCCGGGCAGCATTAATTACGCTCGTAAGTTTCATAGCTGGAATGATGCGAAAATAGTAGACACTTTATAAATAATTTATTTTCGATGTGCGCTTAAGGGTGATAAATAAGGGTGTAGAGCGGCCGCGCGGGAAAACGCGAGCATGGGACTAGATTACGGTGGCCGGCCGACCTGTCGTTAACGTCGGTGATTCATGATGTTAGACGAACGCTGAAAGGATAACGCTCTCCACGCACGCCGATAGTATCCCGTGAATTTATGACTCGTGCACTTTATGATAAGGATGCGCGTACGTCCTTTATGATGAGGTACGGGTTAACGCGCGTTTTAAGATCATGCATTTGTGCCGTATAATTTTTAGACTAGGTACACCACCGAGGTAGAGCTCTGATTATCTGAATTAATGAGATGTCATGTTTGGAGAACACTCATACAGAAAATTAAATTTGTGAGGAAAAGTCAACAAGTAGCAATAACAAGTAACAAAAAATAATAATAATAAATTTATGTCAAGCACATAATTTTAATAAAATAAAATGAGATATTGCAAATCAAATTTGAACGAAAATTTGTATAAATTAAATTTGTTTTTAAACCAAAAACAAATTTTGTTTTGATTTTAATCTAAATGTAATTCTACATTAAAATAATTAACCAAAGAGTTTTGTAGACCACCGCATTTTTATAAGTTTTCTCTGTATTGTTTATTTAAAATTTTATTCAATTTCCCATTGTTATTTGAGAGATTCAGATGTCTCAAACATTATGCAAGATTTATGCTTACAATTCCTGCTTTGTTTCTTATTATTCATCCAGAAGCGTATAAAATGCATTAGAGATGCAATCAGAGCATTCGGTCGATTAGAAATTGAGTTACACTTTCGCTGCCATCGCATAGTTTTTATTTCCGTAACACAGTTTGTGTTAGCTTTTTACAGAGAAACAGACAGATTGATTTGATTAAATTTTATTTCTTTATTCATATTATTTGATTAGTAAATATAATTTCTCCATCTGTACGTGTTGCATTGTCTCTTGAGTATTTGTTAGATTTTGTTCTCAGATGTAACTTTTATTACATATATTATATTAAAATAAAAATTAATCGAATTTTAATTTTAATCTAATTACTGTGTTGCATATGAGTGAGTTTTTTAATAGTGTATATAAATTTATGAAATTGTATTATTCCAACGCTTTATAATAATTATAAACTTTCGGCATTTTAGCTTACATTTTAATAAATCTGCTTTGCACTTAAAAAACTGCATTGCTTAATGAATATGTTTAATTATCTTCAATGTTTTTATCTAATTCTGTAAGAAAAAAATTTGCTTACCGTTACAGCATGCGAATGTCGCATTCCGAGTTCTTGCGCTTGCTATTAATAAAAATCTTAGTTAAAGGTTCTTCGCAAGGAATTTCGCAAGGACATGTTGAGAGATTCGCATATTATGAAGATAAAATCTATCCGTAGACAGTCATTATGCGCACACTATGAACAAGACTTAATAATACTTGCAAAAAACGTGAAATGACATCATGCTAAGTAACAGTTGTATTGACAATTCCGAGGCCATTTGTTTGAGGAACTACTTTTCTGAATAACTTGGTTAATTTTCTCACAAATATTGCATTTATATAAATTATGCAAAAAAATTCTTGATTTCAAATTGCCTTTTCTCGGATACGTTGAAATGCACCGTAAGGAATTTCTGCAAAATGCGAACATCGGGTTGCGGTTGCGATCGATTCGTTCGGATAAACGGAGGTGCAATCGCAGTATGATCGACAACTCGTGCAAAATTGCGCGATTAATGACGATGGTAAATCGGTCGAATTAACGGTAATGATAAACGATTAGCTAATCGAAAAATGTTGTAGAATCAGATCAAAGGGTTATAAATCAAGATCAATTTCTGACGGGCGATCAGAAAATTATTCTAGATCGCGGCTTAAACGATGTGATAATCACAAATAAGTATAATGCCATTGTTTCTATTCGAGCTTTCTGAACTTTCACCGGATTTCAATTCTAACATGTTCAAAGATTGAATGTGAAAACAAACTGGTGTTAATTACTTTTAAAACGATAATATCAAAATAATTTAAAGTATTTTCTTTATCTTTATAAATTATCTTTGTTTTCAATTTTTTTTTTTCAAATATTATATATTTACGATTCTTATAAGTGGCTTCCACTTTATTTTAGATAGATATTTTGGATAGAAGACACATATATAATATTTATTTTTGACGTTAAATAATTATATAAATTATTAAAAACCCAGAATCAAAATAATTATTAGATATATTACAATTTTACAATAGAAATATGTTAAACACTTTAAACACTTTCTTTCAATTAATTTATGTAAAAATTACTTTAGTAATTTGCCAGAACATTGGATAATAAATGCATTATTCATTGTTTCGTCTATTATTCTGTCCTATTGCTAGTAGAAACGGATGAATGTATAATATAAATTTCAAGTCTACTATAAAATGACACAAGATAAATTAGAAAATATTGTCCATAAATTAACTTGCAATATTCTCTCTTGTGCTGTCGTATACTGGACTTAAGTAAGGCTTGACACCTCCAAAAATGGAACATAAGCCAAATTACACAAGTCAAATAAAATTTTTTTATGCAAACGCAATAATATGTTTGATTGTTCTATAAATTATTCTACAAAATGACATGCGATATATCTAAGTTATATCATTATCTTCAGTTATTGGCAATTAATCAAGAGCTATAACAGCTCTTGTTAATTGCGTAAAATTACGTGCATTAGCAAATACATATTATATTTTTAAACGCATGTTTTTTACGACGCAACTGCGCGCGTGATTTATCCCAATCTAAATTTAGCCGCGATATTTACGGTCCTTAAATCGCAAAGTTACGACGCCGCTGGCGTTGTAGTGTAAAACTTTCGTTTCTTACACTATGGAAAAGTATCTTACTTTTACACGCGCCACCACTTTTATACCGCATACTCGATTTGAACTTCAGTGTCTATTGTACTCTTAATTAAATTTCCGCGTCGCGATCTATTATTTAATAGTCATATAACATCATTGGACAGAATTTTTTATTAGGAAACATAAATGTTAAAAAAGATAGACGAATTTGTGTGCAAAAGCGATATCGATATGTTGTCGATATGATGCATATTGCAAATTTTATCTATATTTCAGCTTGCATAAAAGTGCGGTTTAAACAAAGCTTTATCGCTACATCTCGTAACGTGATATTCGTGTCCTGTGTGTGTTGATCATAATGTTTTCGAAGTGTTACATAAGAATATATATACAATAGCATAAGAGAGAGCAATGCAAGCATCGTGTTAATTTATAGAAAATATTTTCTAATTTATATTGTATATCATTTATTATAGCAGAAACTTATAAATTTATCCATTTTTAGTAGCAATAGCATAGAATAATAGACGAAACAATGAATGATGCATCTATTATATATTATATATATATATATATATAAATGCAATATCATGCTATTTCGTTTATTCTATTTTTATTATTTTATTGAGAATACATAATTGAAACGAAATACTGAGACATCTAAAATGTGACGAAACCAATGGTGCGATTTCTTAAAATTAAATTTATTGTCTACTTTTATAAATCCTTCATTTCTTAGGCTGGTGCATTGTAATAGTATTCTTTCGTGACTCTTCACATATAAAAGCATCTTTCTCAGATTACGGAATCGAACGGAGTCTTTGAGACGATCGTAACAGAGCGCGAATAATTACATATTTTGCTCACCGCTTGTTAATATTTTGCAATATAAAACTGTTGTTAGAGCAATACAATCAGTATAATGGGGAAAATGGAGAATTTATTTGCTGACGAATGATTATTGAAACCGTTAGGCTTCTAATCTGCTTATCGACTTACGCTAATAACGTAGTCATCATGCAATAGCGTATTTAAATATGAAAAATAATATAAATATGAAAATTTGTTATATTTTTAATTGCTATATACATATATTAAAACTGATTAGTAATATTGAACTAGTAACTGAATAGTAATATTGTTGTAAAAGTTTCAAGACAATTTATACTTGTAAAGTAACTTGCTCCATTTAAGTAAAAAAAAATTATGGTAATCTTTGATATATAAGATAGTATAAATATAATGTACAGGTTTACAAATTAAAATTAGATACTTTA
Source organism: Wasmannia auropunctata (assembly GCF_000956235.1). Taxonomy (NCBI): domain Eukaryota; kingdom Metazoa; phylum Arthropoda; class Insecta; order Hymenoptera; family Formicidae; genus Wasmannia; species Wasmannia auropunctata. The sequence continues at coordinate 100,061 of NW_012027209.1, forward strand.
TGCCAGCTGTTATGATTTAAAGATACAATACAATCGTTCGTTCTCGCTCGCCGCGATCTCTCAAGTACCCATACGGATTTGTTATCGTATCAGTTAATCTTTTATCTGCACTGCAAAACGTAATAATAATATTTTTATATTATAATGCAAAGCGCAATAATTAAATAATACGTAAAATATTAATAATATAATTTAAGAATTAGGAAACATGACATACAATGACTTTCAGTATAATGACTTTTCAATTTCAAATTTAAATTAATGGAAAAATCGAAATGATACGTTTTATGGAACATTGTGCTGACAGTTAATATTGAAGAGAAAATATTCAACGTTGCTGATGTCGGTTACTAATATCGAGGAAATCCCTTGAAACGATTATTGTCTGTAATGATGATCGTGACAGCCATGTCCCAGTTGCAGGCTTCGCTTGCGAACCACGTGCACTCTATTGTTTCTTTCGTTAGGAAGACCTTACCTATAAGATATATCCTATCATTTTTCATCAACAAAAGATCCATGGGCCGCGCAATTGAAAATCTGACACGCAAATGTAATTTTACATACAAAAAATTCGCTTTAAAGCAACAATTTTTATTACATTAATAATAAAAAATTATAAGAGCGTTCCTTAATCATCTCATATAACTCTTTAATAGCGTATATTTTAATGATTAAATAAAGTAAAAAAATTCTACAAATTATCGAGGTTTCGATAGTTTAAGTTTAGCTAGCGCATAGTCTAGCGCTAGCTTTACGCGTCCTAGGGACCTGATATCAGCTTCCCCTTCAAGATAAATTTTTCAGATAGTGAACACGTCGAAATGTCCTGTCCTATCACGTCCAAACCAATAAAAATCAAATAACAGTAATAAATTAATTTTCAGTTTTTAATCATAAGATTATAAATTATAAGATTATAAAAAAGAATTTTATTTTTCAAATATTTAGATTTAACATTAATGATTTCTTTTCTTTTAAGTAAAGTAATTAATTCAATTTGTAAATTATATTTTTATAAATCTATTTATTATAAAGTGTATATTGACAAGTTAAGGTGTGTTTTTGTGCAAATCTCGTCATTTCTACAAATAATCAAACGTTATCTACAGTGACGAAGTTCATATTAACAGATGACCTTGTATTTTATGTCTATAATATCTAATCTTATTTTTGACTCAATAAAACTCATTCGTGAATCCTCCTTTTTTGGTTCAATACATATTTTTCACTCAATCGTACATACACACACATACACACACGCGCGCGCACGCGCGTGAAAGAATATTGCTAATTATTGCATCCGGTTGTAGATTCAAAGAGTTTCTTTAATCATTCAGACTTGATATCTCACAAGAATTGATAGAATAGTAAATGAGATTCTTGAAAAAAAAAACCGTTACTAACCGTAACTCTTCAATAATATAGATGATATATAAATATAGACAATACTTTGAAGCTTTCACATATGATACATAGCTAATACTTTTGAGGTAAAAAATACCTGAAAAGTATTGAGGTATTTATTTTCTTCAGAAAACCTACACAGTTTGCAGCTTATCTCTGTGCCTTGAAACATCGTTAAAGGCATTTTACGATATTTTAAAACACAGAAATAGTCCGCAAACCGCGTACCTTTTTAGTTGATATAGAGTACTTCCATTATAATAGTAAAAAATAGATACAATAGATAGATACACGGAGATAATAGCTTTTCAGATGATATAGAGTACTTTCATGTGTTTTTAACATTTATAATGTTAAAAATAGATACAAAAATAGATGTTAAATCGCTAAAAATTATGTTTTATCTTTTCTCATTACTGGAGGAGTGTAAAAATTGTGTTTTTAATATATTTTTACGTCTATTGTATTACTGTAGCGACTTGATTATGTATGTAGAGCTAAAGTCGCATGTACGGATGTCTGTCTGCCATGACAAAGACATTGCCTCTTCTTTGAATCAGTGTAGCCGCTGCTCCCTTGTGACTTCCCATATGTTCCCTAATACTCTTGGGTCCCGGAGGAATCTCCCTTCCCATCAGAGTCATGTAAGTTGACCAATCGACCACCTCTCTCTCTCTCTCTCTCTCTCTCTCTCTCTCTCTCTCTCTCTCTCTCTCTCTCTCTCTTCGAGCTCCCCTCTCAATTCTCGAACGGCCCCCTAGTCGAAGACTTCGTCTGGCGTCTGGCGGCAGTTCGGAGCGAGACGCCAACACGACATACAACGAGTATTTTTGTCTCGAACTTATCGAGCTCCCGAATATAATTTATATTTTCGTTACTTTTTCTTGTTGTTATTGTATATTGAGACAGTTTCATAAAATAAAACCGTTTTCTGAGATAAATCGTTACTACGGTTGTCGTTCCGAACGTTGTGATTTGGAGAATATAGCGAGAATGTGCCGGTTACTGATGTAGAGGTGCGCGTAACAGGTCCTTGCATATATCCTTTCGAGTGGCGACCGGCGATCGGCGACCGGCCTCCAGGAAAGAATTTTAAATGTCTAGCTTAATCAGGTGACTGGAACGCACCAAGATAGAAAAAGATCGATGAATCCAAAAAATTAATCGTATTCGGTTTAAAGACTGTCGAGTTATCATCACCACTATCGTTATGATCTTCATAAAGAACAAGTGACAGTGATCGATAATTTGCATATGCTTGGGCGATTATCAATGTGCAAAGAATCGTGAGAATTGTAAGATCTACAGATACATCGAGCTTGTTTCCAGCTCCGTTCTTCCCATTCAGGCACGTCGCATTCATCCGGCGGCAGCCACAGCAGCCGGTACGCACGCATATCCTCTATACGTATATGTGCAAACAGTCGGGAGAAAAAAGCACATCCGGTTCGTGTTTTGTCCTTTAACGTGTTTTTTTGTTGTTGGAATATTTGGCTTCAGAAGAAGAAAAGAAAGTTATACCATACAGTGATTGCCAATGCGTTCTTCCTGATTCCAAGGTGGACCAGCCAAAGAAGATAAGAACTATAGAATAGAAGAAATTACGAGATGACGTGATACGTCAACGGAAGAGGAATGCCGGCGTATTGACGCGGATCTGTTCCTCTTCCCCTGGCGGAGGTTGTCAAGTGTCGCGAGATGCAACCCGGGAACCGGGACGTCATCCGGACGGGTTCGAACGGCTGGCGATCGACCAGGCTACTCTGACGATCACCACGATCACAGCCGATTCGTCTCTCCGTATTTCTCGTAAGTGGAAACATCTAGTGAGATCATTAAATCTGTATGCTCTGAAATCTGGACCGATTCGATACCAAAGTAATATTCCGTTGGGGAGTAACATTATTAAAGTTTTTATTTCACATGGCTGCAAAGCGCTTGATATAACGGTATCAGAATCCGCTAGTATCGAGACTTAGTCTGATAGGAAGGAATATTACTTTTTGATAGACTCATTGAAAAGTTTCAAGTTTTGTTAAGTTTCTTAATACTATACATATGTATATTTATGATATACTCGCTCTCATTCTTATACGAGACTTTTGAGGAATCGTTTTTTCTCGATCAATAATCGAAAACTTTAGAAAATTAATAAAAAAATCTTCAGAGATATAAATTTATGTAAAACTACGTATTTGATAAATATAAATTTAAAATTAGTTTAAGACAGGAATTCGAAATGTGTATTTAATCTATTTAATCAAGGAATTCATGTCATGACTGGTAGCCATGAGATTGACGAAATTTTCGTGACGCAATTAAGTATCGATCGTTCAGGTTTCGTGAACGAAGTGACTGCCTGAAGAAATTACCGTTAAAGCGATCATGACCTCGATTTACCTTTGGCGGATTCTGTATATACATCCATATTTCTAAGACTGCCTAAATAATTGAATTTAATTTGTTGCGCTTCGAAGAATCAATAATATAGATAAAGATAAAAATTTTATATTTCTTATAAATTACTTATCAATTGCATTTTATGATTCAAAAATAATATAAGATGCATTCGATCATGAAGGACATCAATCGTCCGTTTTTTCCTCTCAGAGAAATCGGGAACTGTGCACTCATCGTATGTCCGTGCTGGTGCATAGAATTTCGTCGAATACCGTTGATCGCGGTCGCACGCTACAAATTATGAAAGTGTGTGAAAGCCTGAAGAAGAACTAAATGCGCGCAGCTCTCATTCGATCGGCGAATATCACATGAGTATACACTTTAATGACCCCATTCAATCGGTTTTAATGTCGCCAATAAAAAAAAAAAAAAAAAACGAGCGAAGAATTCAATATTCGTTATCGACGAATAATGAGAACGCGCGATAAATGCACGGAGTAAATCGGCATTTTACTATATTAATCGACAGATTTTACAACAGCCTTGATATTTCTTTAGCGAGTCGTCGATAGCGAAGCAAGGTTTTTTGTCACAATTTCTTTTATTCTTAACATTGTAATAGTTCTAATGTTTTCGTTAAAAATTTTCGTGTTAATTCTGAGATGCTAAGAGACTTGCAATCCGTCGTCAATCGAGTGATATCTAATTAGTCGTCATTTGTTCCGCTACTACTTTTAATTTGTGGAAGTCGAGTAATTAATTCAACTGTCGAAGGACAAGCGCGGATCTTCGCACGCCAGATTGCTGTTCTTATGTATAATTTACGCTAGGTGCGAACAAAGGAAACAGGTTACAAGTTGATAACAACAATAACATATTATAATGCATTATGGCGCAAGCGAGATATGATCTGTCGAGGAAATTATAATATAGCATCTGATGTTCGTAAATATCGACGTAATACTCTTTGTTGTAATTGTAACTCATCAACAACGCGTGAATTATTAACATTTGGACAGTTTATGCTATGATATTAAAGAGTCACGGTATACTAAATACATATAGCAATACAAAGAGAAATATTTGATATTTATAAAATACAAAATATTCTAGAGCATTCTAAATTATATTCTTTCATTTGAGTAAACAAGCTGCTAATCGCTTTTGATTCTTTAAAAATAAATATGTTATGCCATTTCAATAGCAATATCATTAAAATATTTCTAAAACTGGATTCTAAAATATATCTGCGTAATCACACAAACATGGAACTTTTAATAAATTCGTTAAATCATTTGCAAATTAAGAGACTTTAAACCTTTTCCTTTTTAAATAGTTTTATTAGTATTCATGTTCGATATTTACTATGATGGTCAGTATGAAAGGTCACTGTCACCTTGTAATTTCGCCAAGGCTAACCAGTTTAATTTACTGGGATTTATTTATTTAAAGATATGCAATTATAATTAAGATTGCATATTATCTTCTTTAACAAGAATGTACTGACAGATGCGACAGTTTGATAAATACTTGATATATAATGATTGCGGATTGTGTGTCTGTTTCGATTACGTTTTCTGAAGATAATGTGTAATCTTTGTTCATGGGGAGAAATAACGTGTATAAAGACCAATATGCACGACTAAGCTTGACCCCCGGCTCGCTTCTCGGTAACGGTTGTACGATCCAAGTATCACATCCCCGATAAAGTCGGTCGTAGCACAGCAGATGCGTCACGTAATGTTGCACTTTGCGTCTCCATGTACATGGCAACATTCAATGTACGAGGACTAACACGAATCTTCGAAAGAATCTTCGAAATGTAATATAAATGAATTTTTCATGTCTAGAATTATCGCCAGCGATATCATCTTGGAAAGTCCTCTTGAAAATATCACGATTTACGATAAATTGTTTATATCTTTTTATCATTTCTTAGATCTACAACGTAAACTTTATGTAAATATCGTTTGTTTGAGCGACCCGAAAGTTACCCGAAAAAACCCAAATACGCTAATATAAATCTTAATTAATATTAGCAAGAGTAAGTATAAATAAAGATATTCGAATGCGAAAGTTGTGTAGTATTTCGCCGGGAAATAGACAGACGAGAGATATGTATTTTGAATCTCACGCGTGTAGTGAATAGGAAAAAAAAAAAGATCGCTCGATCGCCGTCTGCCTCCGTCTGAGACTTGCGCCTTTCGTCGCAAACGATCGGATAAAAGCCGAGTGGCACCCATGTCGGTCGAATCAAGATTGCATCCACACGAGAGAAGGATCGTGTGCAGTTATCCCTCGACGAGATGATGACGTGCGTGCGGCCGGCAATTTAAAGTGCCATTTGCTTCCTGTGGTAGGGAACAACGGCCTCGTTTCGACATTCAATGCAGTGCCGTTAAGTATTTACGTATAACCGGCTTAATTGCCACGGCATAATACGAAAAGTGATTTACTAAACTACGCGTTTATGCGCAAACCGTATGGTCGACAAAAAGGAAGAAGAGAAAAAGAGCGATATAAGCTAAGAATAGCAAGTCTTATCGGAGCGTGACGTCCTCCAGGGCGCGGTTAAAGCAAATTTTAGAGACTTTCAGAGATTGAAAAATCGGAAAATATAAATATAATATGTAATAAAAACATATAATAGAGAATAAAAGAAACGAAGCAAATAAATATGTGTATAAGGATATCAACTTGGTTTTTTAAATCTAATTTCTTAAAAGTATAATTAAGTTTTCTAATTTTTTTCAAAATATTATTAATCTATTTTTAGAATTTCTTACCAAAGATAATACAACGCAAAGCATACCTATAATGTGGAATATTCTACAGTTATCGCGCCAAAAGTAATTGTGTAATACTAGACGATGACATTCGTTCCCTAGAAATTGCTCAAAAAGTGAAGAAAACCAGAATAAATCAAATATTTGATAGAATCGAAGGATTTTAAACGTAAGTTTTATAGTCACATTGCACAGGTATGTATAAGTGCCTGTAATGCTGTGGAAAGGGATTAAAGCATTCGTTTTTGAACTATATGTATAATGACAAAATCAGGCATGAGTATTCTTGCAGAATTAAGTAAATTATTCCGCGAGTAACTGTTTGCTATGATATTGAAATCTGGTAAAGAACATATGTTTAAACAGTTCTATAAGAATATTCATACAATCGAAGTATACTCTCATCTCGAGTAGGTATATTAATCGTCATCCGAACGTAACAGACACATAGACATTCGCTCTCTATGAAATGATATTGGCTCAAGTCATCGAAATCATTCGCGAAAGAATCGGTTCTGATTAAACTCAAGTACGTATTAAATTTTCAAAATTTCGATATACACATTGCTCCAGATTCAATTATAACCGACATTATTAATTACTTCTCAACATAAAATCTATCGAATTTTTGTACGAAATTTTATATGAAACAACAGTAAATTTAGATGCTGAATTATATACCGAGACTGCAAATGCATATTTAGTTGATTTTACCTTTAGTCGTTGCTATTACTGCTATTCTGATCATACGATGCAACGGATTCTGCGAAATTTATCGGTTCAAGCCAGACAACATACGTATAACATAACGTATAACATAAATCACTTGCTTAAACTTTGCAAATATTAATATTATAATTGTATGCGGCATAAGTAATATATAAATTCGCACGGGGAATTAAATCCGACGATTTATAAATGCATTTTTAAAGTATTATCGCTTTCATTTTTGAATGGTTCTATACATGAGATTCTATGATGAGAGAAATGTTTTTTTTTTTCCGAAAGAGTCCACCCTGTGTCTCTAGCAATAAATGTTCGTATCAATGCATGTAATTATCTTGTAATTAAATAAATAAATCACATATTTTAAATTAATTTTAATTTTAATTATAAATTGTCAAATATCTTATTACATCTTGCATAATCTAATTGTAAGACTAATATAATCCTAAGATAACAGAAAATTTAATATCGAGAAATTAGAACAAAATGGAAAATGGAATAGAATTCTTGAAATATTCTAAAAATAATTTCATGGCACATATATTTTATTATTATATCTTTTAAAAATATGTAATATATTCCTACTTTACATTTTCATACATAGAAAATATTTTCTATTGCCTTTTTTAATGCAAAATACAAATACGTTACGTTAAAGCGTAAATATTTTTTAAAAATATTGCAATAAACAAAATCTATAAATCTTTCTGTCAAATAATTTCATTTAATTTAATTAAGACTTGTTTTCATAATAATTTATTTACATGATAATTTCCAAGATAGAGTTATAAATTCTTAATATCCTTCTTATTTTTAAATATTATTAATTATTTAATTGATATTAAGTCCAAAGAAATTATTATTAACGAATCAGTCGTAATATCCTCAAGCACATTTGTGCTGTGACTGCAGTATAGATAATTACGAATGTTGCATCAATTAATCGATGTATTTATAGTTATCTATCTCATATCTACTATTATATCAAGTAATATGTAATCATGGTGCCATACTGTGTCGTTGTGTAAAACATAAACGGGCCCCGGAACCGCGTGGCACCGACGAGAGTGTGCTGCGTTGAATCAAAAGAGTTCACGCCGTGCTTGATACACGCGGCACGTATGTGTGCAGTGTTGTGTACGACCAATTGCAGACGATATTGCACGACAGAATGCTATCTCGCTCTCGAATCGCAAAGATCGACGATGGGACGAGACTGGTGAAATCGCCCGTTATAGAGCATCCCCACCGTTTTACTCGCGCTACGAGCTATCCTTCTCTGGATAGATTACTCCCTCCCTCCTTTTTTCTCTTTCTTCCTCCCCTCGTACAATTAGGGTTAATTAGCACGCGTAAGCGAGAAATCGCAATTGGAGCAGGCGAACGTACGAGCCAGCAGTAGCAACAGTAACAGCATCACTCGCTCTCTCTACTCGACTTTCCACAAAATCGTCCTCGCTGGACTGCACGCATATGTCGTCATTCCTCCTGTCTTTCTCACGAGCGAGCACTGAAACCGGTCTAATTTCGATGATTTCAATTCTCCAGACTATGTATATCAATAAAAGAGAATTTACGATAGTTTTGATTAATTATCATGTTTGAAATAAACGTGAAAAATAGCGCTTTTTTTCTACATTTCTCGAGAAAATAATTAAATATTATAAAGTTTGTTTTATAAATTTCGTTTATTTTTAATTTTTCATTTGTAAATAGAAATACAAGTTAAAACTTTGGCTTAAACATTTTTATTATTGAGAGCAAGACTCTAATTATATGACAACATAATATTAAATCATTTTTATGTATCTGTTCGCGTATCGAAGCCTGAATTCATCGAAAGTATGCCGACTATTATTGAATCGCCTCGATACTTTGCGACATTCTAAAGCTATCAGCGATTATATTGTCAATTTAATAATACTGCGGCGATTTCGTAGGATACCTGACGTAGGATAACTTCTTTAACTTCTCTCCATCTTTCTCCGTAGCAGTTAGTAAATGAAAGAAGAAATCGCGAAGGCGCAATGGAATTACATAAGACGCGGAATGCTGATGCATCTTGCATGCGAGCATGCGTAATGAATCTTTAAGTTTATCTGACCCCTGAAAATATCTTTTTACTATAATGTAATTAAATATAATATGAGCAAATGATAACATTTAGAATATTTTGTAAGAATTTCGAAAATTAATGTTACCATGTCGTATACTTATTATGACGACTGCGAAAATACCGGGTTGATCCGGGCTGCCCCAAAGTAATTGATATTCAGACAAATCAAATCCAACGGATCGATATTTTTTGCAAAAGTCATGAAATCGTTTAGATTGGCGGAATCGTTATTAGCCACGAGATACTGTGACTCAGCTACCATATATCTCGTATATACGCAACATTGACGAATAATTTATCAGCAACTGACGCAAGCGGATAGAGGATTATCGACGAGGAGGTGCGCACACATGTCAAAGATTTTACCGTATAGAGAAACGTTTATACGCGCGAAACAAACGTTTTTTTTTTGTTTGTTGCGAGGAAGGCGAAAGTCCGCAAGTGTGTTTTTCGATCAAGGACCTTGAGATGTAATCACGATTGCGACAAGGATGCATATTTATTTAGCGACGTTGCGATTATATTATAGCGTGATTAAACGCATGAAAGGATTAATTTTCCAATAGAATCTTATCGGTGATCTCGAGCTTACGCGCGGATATACATGAATGCCGTGTTATCGAACATTTGCAGTATTGGTCAAGAGGGCGACGGATATGGTTGCTACAACAGAGAAATAGGCTGCTATTTACTCTTTGCATATTGTGTAATTATGTTATTTAACATTGTCCACCTAATGAAAGCTGTATTAAAGAGATTTAGTAGAAAGATTTTGTTTTAACATTAAAGTTAATAACAATGTTAAATATTTGTAATCACGATTAATTATCGCGATTAATATTGTTAATTTTACCTCAAACTTTATCGTTGTCATTATTTTACTTTAAAAAAAAAAAAGAAGAAAATTACTGCTAGAGCAATAAAGAGATTAGAGATAAGAAACAATTTTGCTATATAGACCATTTTTCTCAATCGCTTAGAACAAAGAGCCAATATTCGTTCTTCAAACGAAGATTCCGGAGGGAATTGAGTCAAACTTTGCGTACACACACATTTTCGGCTTGTTATTAACCTGCTTTCTCTTAAACGCTGGCCATGTCGTCATCGTTTGTAAATCCGTTCGCTGTTAATCATAAATAAATGTTGAACTATTTCGAGATATGTCTAATTATGGTAAAGTCTCTTCTAGTCTAGCTTTAAGATGTGCGTAGTTTAACATTAACTTATTTTTATATGTATTTTAATAATTTTTTTTTAAATATTTTTTATTAAATTATTATAATTTTAAATTTGATAACAACAAGAATTCTGTATAAATTAAAACATAGGAAGCAATGTAAATGTGAAAATCAATTCTTTGAAAATCAATTTAACTTAAATCTTGATCAATAAGAGTCATCCGAAATTTCTGAAGACTGTAGAATACTGAGTATCTGAAAAAAGCTCATTTAAATATTATTGATAAATTTCATACCTACTTACAAGAGAAAAATTTTAGAAAAGATTCAAATTTCTCTTTTGATAAATACAGGCTCAACATAATGGAAGGATTGTATTGAACGATGACGACTGAATCGATATAAACGCGTTCGTTCCGCGCAATTTGCGTTCTGGCCGGCCGGTCCGCTGTTGTGCAGGATTGCTAATTCCGAACGGGACGATAAGAACGGGGCTTGAATTAAACGGGAATGAGGTGGCATCGCGCTCGCACGTACGCGAGTTGCACTTTCGCATGCGATTGCTACGTCGTTTATCGTTACTTAGCACGTGGCGGTAGATTAAATAAATCATCGTTAATTAATGATCCTTCGAATGTGGACAATTGTTTATCGTTTAGAAAATGAGACGTTACGTGTAATACTGCTGTAAAAAAATCATTGGGCGAAAATTATGCAAAAAGTGTATAAATTTGACGATTAGATTATACTACAATATTAATAGACTTTCAATGCCGTATATTAATTAATTGCCAGTTTAATTATTATGTTTGTAAGAACATCGCGATATTATCCAATTTTTATTTTCAAAATTGAATAATACTGCATATGAATGTATGAAGGAACGGTATATTTCACTTTATCTTATATATATTTTCTTATATTCTACATTTAAAATTATATCTTTTTATTTTTTCGTCTAGCAATATCTTGCGTTATGAAAATTTGAAAGGACTAATAATGTTTCCGAGAATTTAAATAATATATCATAAGATTACTGTCAGTTTTGTGCACATCTATATAATTATAATCATTATTTTATATATATATGTATATATATATATATATATATATCATATATATAATTATATATTTTATATCCCTTAAATAACTTTATTGTGTAGACTATGAAATTATTTGATGTAAAAATTTTAATTTAATGATTATTTTAATTAAAAATTCTTTTTTAGATATCGTATTCTTTTTATATAAGAAATATTACAATAAATCAAACGTAGCAGAGGTAGAAATCTTCTTGGAAAATCCTAGGTTGTGATCAAACTTGATCCTGAGAGTCCGCCATCATCGCCTAAGTTTAGAGGGAGAGGAAAGGAAGAGACTAGAGACGAGGGGAAACATATCGTTGGGCAAAAGGCCCGAGGTGGTCAGGAAGGGAGGAGGTTAGTTGGAGCGAGGTGCAAAAGGTGAAAAACAGTTTGCCATCAGCATAACCGGTTCCACGTATCTGCGAGCGGGTTTCACGCTCCTTCTCTCTCTTGTTTTCTCTCGCTCTCCTGAGACTCGCCCGATCCGGCCAACGGGGTTTTGCCCGACAGGGTCGCTCGCTTTCTTGATGATAGTCGAGTACTGGCTACCGGTAGCGGGTGTCCTTATACAGTTAAAGACATTATCTCGTCTCTTGGCCCAAATTCTATCAACTAGTCATGGATTACTTCGCATCTTTTGTCACGTTCACTTTAAACTTTAAACTCGCGAATAAATCATTCACTTTACTTCTTGAAAAGAATGACTTAACTCCCAACATTGTAACAAAAAAAGAATCATGATGATTTAATAAATAAGATTCCATATGAATTTTAATTCAGATTATCTTCCATTGAGAGAGTTGCATATACATATTTATACGTATTAAAGACTTTTGTTGCATATTAAAAATTTTAAATTTATTGACGATAATTTTTAATTAATTATTCACAATTTTTATTTTCAAAATTAGATAATACAAATTAAAACTTTTGTAACAAATTAAATTTTCAGTGAAATTAATTGCATATAAATAAATTTTTATCAGTATCTCCAAGATCTCAATAAGGAAATAAATAATTTCCATTCAAATAATAAAATAATTAGCACAATTCTGTCTCTCTGTCGTATTAGTCGACCGTTTTACGATCCAATCGACCTTTGTGGACGATACGCTTTCCTGTTTCAGATTCGGTCTTCGGAACGAGGAACAGATTAAATTCACGGTGGAGAATACGGAGGTTCAGCAGTCCAGCGTAATCCAGTCGTTGGTCGGGAAACGTCGGGAAAACCAACAAGATGACAACGATACAGAGTTGCGGTGGCAGTTCGTCAAGATGCGCGAAACGCGCCTTCGTCTTTGTGTTTGCCTGGGGCCTGCTGATGATTGCGGCAGTACAGTTCCGTCACTTGGAAAGCAGGGCTTTACGTCAGGATGGTGGCCCCACGGCTGAGGATGGCATGGGTAACCTGGTAGAGGTCGATGGCATTAGTAACGATCGAGGTGCGAGCCGAGGATCTTCAGGAAGCTTGAGTTTGTCCCGATATCTTTTGCAAAGGTCGTCACTGGGCGAACTCACCAATTCTGGCAGTAACGGCGTCCTGCTGACCACCTTAACCACCCTTAGAAACCATTTGGAAGCGACGATGAGTCCGCTCGAGCTAGAACCGTTACTGGACAAGAGACCGGCTAAAACCGAGCAGCAATTGATCGAGGAGATTGCTGAGAGAATACCGAGTCTACCACTGAGCGATTGGTCCAAAAATAGTAAATTGACGAAACGGGGCAATGAGAGCTGCGCCAAATACCCGCAGATCTACGATTTGGAATTTAATAATATCTATTGGCAAACGTTGCGAACCAACAACGGCACGTTTCAATTTTTCGGTGCGTTTTATGACAATCGGAAATTATCCAAGATCGGACCGGCGGTCCGGATTGTTGGCATGATCGATCGGATTGAACCGATCGTGAAAACGTATTGTCAATTATGGTACGAGGGCGAGAGCGAGCCCAAGATCGTCGAGACGCTCGAATACAAGTACATTTGGTATCCTAAATGGGGCAATTACAAGCAGGGCATCTATCAGCCATATGTGATAGCATGTAGAGTACCGCCACAAGCGTATGGTAAGCCACCGTCATCTGTCTCCATAGTGGAGAGACGTTGCGACACGGCCACCAACCACCTTCGTGTGATTTACAACAAGCCCGAACGTAAAAAAGACTTTGCGGTGTGCGTAAAGGGTCTGGACTTTCTGCACGAGGATCTGTCGGTTCGACTAGTCGAATGGATCGAGTTGATCAATCTGCTGGGTGCCGACAAAATCTACTTCTACGAGCTGCAGGTGCACCCGAACGTGACCAAGGTGTTGCGGCACTATCAGCGTCTGGGTATGGTGCACGTGACCCCGTTAACCCTGCCGGGCGGACAGCCTAATGTGCCCGCCTTCCAGCACATGTATTTAACGAAGAAAACCAATCACAAACGGCAGAACGAACTAATACCCTACAACGATTGTTTATACAAGCACATGTATGAGTACGAGTACATCGCACTGCTGGATGTCGACGAAGTGATTATGCCCGTGAAGGACGCGACCTGGCAAGAGCTGATGCGCCGGGTATTGCCCAAGGCCCTGCAAATACGGAATGAGACCCGTGCCTCGTACAACGTCAGAAACGTCTACTTCCTCGACGACCTACTGCACTCTCATGGTTACTTCAAGGACATACCCAAGTAAGTAAGGTTTCCACTTTCACGCCGCGAACAGATCGACCGTCCGTGAAGGGAACGCAAAGGTGGATATCTCGCAAGTATCATCGCGATTATCGGTGTCATGGATTTGTTTTTGCGACGAATTAACAAAAATTATAATTGCGATGGAACAGCAAATTCCAGATATGAATCAAATGAATATGTTGCTCGAGGAAAATCTTACATACGATGTGTTCTATACATATCTATGTATATCAATCAATTTTTATTATTAGCTGTTGTCCTTCTCTTATATCTTTTTGTAATGATTACAAGCTTTAGAATATCCGATATGCGTACTGAGATTAGTATATGTTCAAATCTTCGTTTTAACATTAAAATGGTCGAAATAATTAGCTTTGGAACGTTATAGTTTTGCTATATGAGAAAAAAATGTTTTCAACTTTATATTAAATTTATGAAATGGAATTTATAGTCAATTAATTCTGATACGTCTTCTACTAATATTATCTTTTGCAAGAAATTCCAACCCACAAGAAACGTATTCTTGATTAAAAAATTTTCCTTGTAGGTACATGCACATGCTCCAACACGTATACCGCTCGAAGAACTTTACGAAACCAAATCAATATATCAAGTGCTTCCACAATCCAGAACGGGTGGTCACTCTGCACAACCATTTTCCGCTGGCGTGCCTGGGTGCTGGATGCACCAGTTATCCCATCGAGACCGAGGATGCGCAGTTGCAGCATTATCGTGCCGATTGCGTACGATCGCTAAAGAAAACATGCGTGGAATATCGGGAAAACAGCGTGATAGACACGACGATATGGCGTTATAGGGATAAATTGATCAGCAGGGTCACCGACACCTTGAAAATGCTCGGCTTCTTCGGCCCAAGATAGCGTTGGAGATCTTGATCTCTCCCCTTCTTTACTCTCGTTTCTCTCTCCCGTGGAAGATTTGATCGGTCGTCGCCGGAAGGACGAAAGAAAAGGCTGTGCGCGGGACGAGAAATGATGAATCTATCAGCGGGAGGTAATTGCCGCGGCGGGATTTGATCAGAGATTTAATCGAACAGATAATCGGTGTAACCGATAAAGTGGATTCATTTAATTCTAGTGACAGCGTAATATCGCGTGTTATATTTCTATGTGTTGTTGTGTGCGTGAGAGAGGAAGCGTGGATCGATAATCTTTGACTGATAAGTATACACATATCGTGTCTTGAGCGATAAAATGTTTGAATCTTATATCAAACAAAATTATCACTCAAGTACATTATCCAAATCAGAATAATGATAGCTCGTGAATTAATTCACGAGCTATCAATATTAATTTAGAATTATACCACAATACCATCTAAAGTAGAATAGCGTGTATAAAAAATGGGATTTATTTTTCCAATTTTCATTCGATGCACGCTTCTTTATCGAAATTGATTTAAATATAATAGAAAATTACCAAGCAAATCCATATTCCAAATTTTAGCCGAACAAAATCCTAAGCAATTTACATGGGAAATTATTACGCTCTATTTATGCGAATCCCACTAAGACGATAATTTTCAGGCATCTGTTAACCCGCGAAACGAAAATTATCTCTAGACTGAACGTAATTGTGTTTCAATTTGTATCGACAACGATACGCAAATTTTCGAATGGCAAATCGACCCGATTACATTCACGAGAAAACTGCAGTATTCCTCTTTTTTCCTTTTTTGTAAATAATTTCTCTTGCTATATGCTCAATATGGAATACCAAGTCTGCGATTGATCGATAGCCATAACGAATAAGTTCAATGTATTAGCAAACGGATTACATTTGGATACAATGTGAATTACATATATAATTTTAAGTTTAACTTTTAAAGTCAAGTTTTAACGAAGAGTATAAAAAAAAATGAAATTAAAAAGTAAAGAAGTGCAAAATTATTAGTCATGTTATAGATGCGTTACATTAGGCCGAAAATATATTTAGACAACTACGGTGAAATATATTAAAAAATTCTTTTTTAATATTTAATTTAATAATGAGAGTATCTGTTTTGGAATGGCGCTTAAAAGCATCGAGATACCATTCCGACGACTGAAACGCTGTGAAGTGTATAAGCATCGATATTAAAGACTACTTTTAACGAGTCTTCTGCAATCACGAAGCGGTTTATGTTCAGAACAGAAATTCGAAACTATTTTAATTTTTATCATACTCGATAAGCAAGAAAATAAATAATGAAATATTACAGACAATATGATGTACGTAGCAGGCTACGTTCGGGAAATGCGCTATTAGCTATGCTACACAATTGTGTCATTTTGGTTCATTAGATGTAAAACAAGGATAGAATGAAACGTAAAAAAAACGCAGCCGTACTAATATCTTTATTACTATATCTTCATTTTAATTTTAATTTTGTTATTAAAATGTCTAATTTAAACAATTCAAAATATTATGGCGTTACATAATAATGAGAATATGTTGGATATGATGAATGTCGTCTCTCTAGCTCACTAATTATTTCTAACCGCTTCGTGGTTTCGGAGATTTTTTTTATTTTTTATGGTGAACCTCGATCGCTTTCTGCATGATGAAAATCATTTGCTATTTACTATTCGACATAAGTGTCGCTTGTAAAAGTAAGAGGGCGATTCACGTTTTACCATGAGATATATCAATATAAAGGGACCAGTGTTGTAGGTAAGAAATAATAAAAATCGGAAAAGTCGATTCGCGTATGGTTGCATAGACACGCCATTGGTCTATATGCACGAATAAAATAATATTGTATTTTTTAAAGTTTACGTGGGTTGTTCTTCAAGCTGAAACATTGACAGACAAAATAATATCTTTTATTTTCCCTTATTTAATTAATTGTTTTAATTTACGCTCATTTAATATAATATATAATAATATGTAATATAAGGATTATTACATGTTATTATGTAACAGTATGTCTTATGTACACACTTAAAAATAATTGTTTTTAGTCTTAATTTTAAACATAAATATGACTCAGAGTGAACAAATATAACATTAAATAAAATTACATTAATTAGCTGACGCAAATTATTTACAAAGAGAATTATTTTTTAAACTGAGCTAATAAAAAAGTAGTGAATTTCTTGCGTAGCTAATTATTCATGCGCTGAATTTTCATATTTTACACAATGAAAATTTTTTGATATGTGTCTTCGAAATATCTGTTTGTAAAATAATAAATTACTACAAGAAGATGTAAACATATCTTTTTTATATTTCTCTAAACTCCTGTACTTATTATTGTAGCTTTATTAATATTAGCCATGTAAATTTATATCTAGGTGGGTCGTGTGAATAACGATATTTTGGAATGTATTCGTTCTATCTTATTGCGATTGGCATTAACGCCATTTGAAACGCTTGTTGAGTTATCGTGCGCGTGTCCAAATTGTCGGATGTTATCAGCGTGATGAGTCAGCACGCCGCTCGACGTGCGTCAGGATAATCGATGGTGATTGCAATATAAGCTCCTCCCATCAACTAGGCGACGACGTATGATACCGAGAGAGACTTCGAGAAACGCAACTAGCATCCTAAACATTAATCGACAAATCGTTCATTTTATACGTCTAAGTTCCTAAAAATATTTTGACATCTCTGGGAATATAGTTCTACTATTTCTCAAATGTAAGAATAACTTTACGTAAAGAAATTTGAAATAAAAAATATTAAACAAAACGCCTTGTACACAAATTAAAATATTTATAGTAAATATCGCAAAAGTATATCCAACTATTTAAATTGCAATTTTTAATTAAAGAAATCTGATACTGTGATAATGACTATGAATGGAATAATTTTTCTTTATCGTAAATAATTTAATTTTTAATATTACAAGTAGAAGGTGTATTTTATTAACGCTAATCTCTCTAAAGTTATTTAATTTCTATTTCAATTATACTACATTAAAAAATATTTTAAAGAAGTTTACCAATTATTATATTAATATTCTTAATGAGAGAGAGAGAGAGAGAGAGAAAAGACAATATTATCTTCTCTTGAATTCTTATAATTCATACATGGCTTTAAGGCAATTAATCCGCGCAATTTTGCCGACTGGCAATAATACAGCAGAATTCCTTATAATTTCCCCTTCAATAAAATATATTAATATATATATATATATATATGTAAATAGATATTGCACCGATAAATAAGGCGACTGTAGATAACCGTTCGAGTGAAGTAGCCTTCCGAGGGTATACAGTTTTGCCAATCGATCTCATTATTTTTCTACCAATAAAAAATCTAATTTAATGCAAAATTTGTGTATTGTATATAGAGAAAATAAACTTTGAGATGTTTCTTTTCTTTAAAAAAATTTTATAATTGCAATTTTAACAAATATATGAGAAAGTTTGTCACTTTAAATATTTTTAAAAAAGAATTACATAGTCGATTTTTGGGCGTAGGTTTTCGCGTTTGCCTTTTATTTATTTCAGCGGCTATTTTGAGTTTTGATAATTTGCGAAATTTTGAAATATATTTTACGTTAATTTTTCGCGTGTTGCGTTTATCTCATCGATCCCGTTTTTCTCTGCAAATAGCCGGCACTAAAAATAAGCCTTCTCTGGTTGTCGGCTTCGTGGGGAATCGCATAGCGCGCGGGTATTTCTCTGTGCTCTGCCCAAAACCATCGCCACGGGCGGATTTACATGATCGACGACCTCATGTTTATTCATGTATCCTCTCCGTATGGTCAAATTAATACACGCCGCCGCGATAATTACCAATGCCGGACATACATCCGCTTCAACATCTATCGCGATCACATAAGTGCGATGTCGCGCATTATTCATCGAGATTCATCCAAGCATATTGCAGCATATTAGTTAAAATTCTAAAGGTACATACATGTCCTGTTAAATACGAGAGCCTGTGATCATAGATGGATCTTGCATACGCGTTACCTCCTTCTCTCTCCACGTAGCTTTCCGAATAAAATTTCAACGCCGCGCCGGGATAAATTTGGAACAACCGCTTTGCGGATGTAACTCAACTACGCTCCACGTTTCTGCTTTAGTTTCGTATCGAGGAACATACAAGAACCATGCATGTATTTTTGACGGAAATCGTGCTCGGATATTTACGCGGGTGAACGCGGAGTTAATTCTGTGTTGAAAGATCCATCGGAAAAATTTTTCTCTGAAAAGTTGGCCAAGATATAAAAAAATCAAAAGAGTTTCAGCTTTTGTGACTGTATGGTTACGATTAACTGCGATTATCAGCAGCCCTGTAAACTCTTTAAAAAAATCAACGTGTTTGTGTGTTTGGTTGTAATTACATTTTCTAATAATATTCTCTTTGGATTTTAAACTACCATTTTCTACTTTATTATTCTCATATTTTGGAGTTGATATTTCTTTAACAAGCATTGATAATTTATCGAATAAAAAATTAAAATAATCAAGAGTGATGCTAATATTAACGAAATCATGTTATTTTTATTATATTATAGCCAATAATTTTATAATAAACAATAAGATTGATAAAAATTGATATGTATACTAGTATGAAATACATTAATATATACATATATATAACAAGTTTTAAATTACAATTCTTAGTTATTTACAAAAATCTTTTAATTTTTAATCTTAATTTGTATCTAGAAGTAGTAAATATATAATAAAGATTCATTTTTATCTATTTTCTTGCAACTCACGTATTTTATATGTCTCAAGGCTGTACTAAATTTGTTCAATACAATTCAAATAAAATTGCTATATTTACAATAGTAATTACACATCCAA
>NW_012027209.1:120227-132101 GCF_000956235.1 Wasmannia auropunctata
ACACACACACGCACGCACACGCACGCACGCACACACAGACTATATATATATATATATATATTATATATATAAATTCTATCTCCTTAAATTTTTAGATTCGTAACATTTACTTCTTTTTTTATTTAGATCTTAATCTATTCAAATGCATATCGATCGGTTTGTTCTTAAATATATATTGGATAGAAATATTAAATTTAACAATTGTATCAATAAATTTATTACGTACGTGGGATCAGAGAAAAAATCTAATTACTAGCAATTAAAGCTAAGTGACGAAGGTAAAGCGCAGTTTCGCGCTTGCTATATGTAAATGGAGACTCTAATAAGAGGATAACCGCAATCTAAAGGAGGCAAGTAGAAAATGCCGCGCGCGCGAACGGAAGTGTTCGACGTGATGGAAGTGGAGAAACCATCGAGGTGCATCAGGTTTCTCCGGTTGCTGTGGAAATTCAGCAGATGCGTCTTCTCTCACGTGACGTTAATCTCCTTGGTGGTTGCTTATTGTCTAATTGGTGCATATGTCTTCGTATCACTGGAGGCGAATCATGAGAGGGAGGTAAATTGCAAGACTTAACAAATACTAAGAATTTCAATTTTTCTTTTTCAATTGACATCTAACAATAAGTTAATTTTGAAATCTATATACATATATATATATATATATTTGAGTTTTACTTGATTAATAATTTTTTATCATGCTTCTGTATTCATAAGTTGTTTTTACGTAATTAATAATATGTAATTAATAGCATGGTTTTAATAATAAATATTCTTGAATCTATATTATTTATAAATTTATTTCTATTTATTATAATCTTAAATTAATTCAATTTATCTTTGAAATTAGTTTCAAAATATACTATATATATATTATTATGCTATATTTATGTTATTTATATTTTTTTACGCATATTATTGCAAAATATTTTCGACTTATTCTTTTAATACTTGTATTAAACAATTATAAATGTTGAATATATTCTTGTTAATTTTATTAACATATATGGATTAATAATTTAGTTGCATAAAAAATATTAAATAATATTTATCACGTAATTTTACTGTGAATTGAAATTTGCTGACAGAAATAGATTCGATAGGAAATGAAGAAAAAGTGATACAGGCAAATAATTTCTCCCTTATGTCAAATATTTCATGTTCGTGTCAATGAATTATAATTGATTAGCGTCGAGTGTTGCAATGCCGAATAAGTAGCGCATTGTTCTTCACCTGCGTTCTCTTCGCAGGTGAAGAAGAGCATCAAGAGTATACGAGAAAACGTTTCTGAAAAGCTATGGGAAATTACGAAAGATTTCGACGTATTGATTCGCGAAAATTGGACGGAGCAGGCGTTGAGCGAACTAAAGGTACGTTTTATGTTTTCGTTTATATAATTTTAGATTATTTTTAGTTGTATAAAACGGAAATCGAATTTACGAATCGCTTCTACAATGACTCGAGAAGCCATTAAAAAAATAACAAATGCAAATTGCAAAATGTTACTTTTTTAAACTTGATTCGATTCGACAGAAGATTATTTGTTCACAAATAATGCGCAATGCAGAAATTCGAAAAATGCCTTCTGGACAAAATGGAGAAGGAAGGATGGGATGGCTTCGAAAAGGAGGATAATACTCAATGGACATTCGCCGGTGCTCTCTTCTATTCCATCATCGTCATCACGACGATTGGTGAGTCGCCATCTAAAGTACTCTTTCAAAATTGTTAGTATAATATATTAATAAAAATCAGGTAAGTTAGTGGAAAAATTTGTTTCCTAATTGAGATAGAGTTGCTATTTCGCACAGTTAAAAAATTTAATTTTTTACCACGAACGTTTCATATAAATAATAATAAACGATAATTCAGAATAATTTATTTCTTAAGAAAAACTAAACTTATTAGCCTCATTATTTTAATAGTCTTTAAAGGAAGAATAATGCGTATTTCATAAAGTTAAAAAATAGGGCATTATTATAAAATTCAATAAATTCATAGTAATTTACACTTACAAATTATATATATATATTTTTTTTTTTTAACTTAAATTAATTATCGACGCTTGAAAAAGTTGTATTAAATTTGAATCTCATTTAATTGTGCATCGTACAATTGCTACAATGAGAAATGTATATTGAAAAACGTACAATATATTTACTTTCCGTATCTCTGTCACATCTTTGGCATCACCACTGAGATTGAGAATAAAGAAATATTGATAAAAGATGTGTTGATCGATAAGAATTTACTCATTACTTTCTAGTATTTTCGTGCGTCTTTGGTTTCTCATTCGTCTGTGTTTGATTCTTGCCCAATGATCTCCCGTAGATGACATAATCGTCAGATTCCGGATCGTAGCCATATGGCCGTAACGACTCGAACTCATTACGGTGATCATAACCGCCGCTGTAGGGCCTTGAGTAATAGTCACCGAAAGACGGATGTTGGTAGCCGCCGCTATATGGTCTTCGATTGCCGTAATAATTCGATGTCGGCGCGAAACCATTCGGTCTGTGCGGTGCACCCTACGAATTATTATTACATTGAAAATCACAGGAAAATTGCGTAGATAAATAAAATTAATAATAGACGATACTTTTTTTAAACTTATCTGAGATTCTAGAAAATATAATTTGAAATATATAAGTAATATTTTAAGTATATTTGAAGTGCACGAATAGATTTAATTTTTCTTCGTTACAGGATAATATCGTACAGGATAATAATGTCCTCCAGACAATCCTGGGAATCTTTTGCTATTGAAACAACAGTACTTCTTCTCTCTTGAACAGTGGCCCTAAAATCACCATAGACAAATTTTGTTAAGTTTTTCGGATTTGTGAATTTTCGAATAAACTTGTAAACTTTTAATCCTACTCACGAATTTCAAGCCGGGCGATGGACAGTTGAAACTGTATCTGCATTTGCAAGTGTCAAACTCACGATAACGGGGATCGTCTCTGACCCATGGCGGTATTGAATCCAAAATACCATCGTGTCCATTCGGTTCAAAACGAGGAGGTCTAAAATATCAATAATGTCCCTACAGTTTCTTACATTGAAAACTAAAAGCGATATTTAACGCGACATTTACTTTGAAAAATAATTTTTTAATTAAAGAATTGAAAAACGAGTTTCGTAAAAGCGGTCAATCGCACGTAATTGACATATGATGACAATTTGAGGAGAAATAATTCAACAGCGGAATTTATATGTTTTATTTACAAAAATAAATAAAACAAATAAATCTAGAGAAATTTATGAAAAAAACGTATTTATAAGACTGAATGATGTATTTCGACATTATAATTTTGTTTATAATTAGTTTTGTGCAAAAATTAATTCAGGGATATTTAAAATATTTTTAGAAGTTATAAAGTCTCAACCGGAACAATCTTACCGCAATGTTCCAGAAATATTTTTTATTTGTAAGATTTCAGACATATTCGAAATCATTTCTTTTGTAACTAAAGCGGACGGATTTTGATGTTGCTGCAATCTTGCAAAAATTCAGAAACATTATGCAACCTATAACTGTAACAGTTTCAAGATTTCAATGTTATGTTCCTACAACAATGCAGAAACTTTTCTGTGCTATCAGGATATACATATTACTGATATATGACAAGTTAGCAACCCGTGAATATGCTCGTAAAATATTATTACGGCTGGACCGTGCCTCATTAAAATTAAATGTACGAATAGGGGGATATCTATTAAGCGATCTCTGTGACGCTATATATATTTTAATCGGATCATTGGAAATTTAATATAGAGTAAGTTAGGAGAATACATCGACGGAAAATCCCAATTTTCCGAGATTAATAAATCTGCGTGAAAAATGCGATGCGAGCAGGGACTCTGATGAAATTACGTATGTCATGCCGAATCGCGCGATTTCTAAATAGTCTTGGCAATTTTAAAAAGTCCAAATTAATCCAATTAATTGATGAATCACGACAATTACGAAATATTTGAATATTTAAAAGAAGAGCTGCAGACAAAATGAATGGAATCCCTGCCGATTATTCCCGTTGGTCCACCGGGACCCACGAGAACGCCATTATTGCCTTGATATGCTGGTACAATTGGTCTGCCATTGGGACCATAAGGGCCTGGATTCTGAGGTCTAAATCCTAATTGAATGCCATTATCGAAATGTTCGGAAGGCTCGTGTACCTGATACCTAAAAGTTGCGCCCGTGAAAACTGTGCCGCCAAGTATCAAGCATATTACAAGTATGGATTCTATTAAAATTGATTATCTGACTTCAGCATGGTAATAATATATACATTGCACAGATAGAAATTAAAATTTTTTTCAAATACTATTAACGTGTAATTATACAATTCTCTTTTTTTTTGTAAAGGATAGACCGCTGTCGTGTACCCTTAATAAAAGGATGTAAAAATAAATTAACGAAAAAAATATATATATGTGCGCCTTGGAGAGCGCGTCTCTTGATAAAGAATTTATCTAATCGATATTGCAGAAATAATATAATAGATGAAGTATGCATAAAATTCGGTAAAACAATTTAAATATTACACGTATAAAAGTGTAATTATATATATATATATATATATATATATATATATTAAATATTGTTATTTATATTATATATTTAATAAATCTACTTAATAAATAATTGATTGTAGCAGCACACCTGGCATTGATGTTATCTCGGCTCGTCTTTTGTTTATTATCGTTCCAAGTCCAGGATTCATCATCATTCTCAGCTGTTGCTATCACGATCGCGGTGAGAAAGATTAAAAGAGAAACACGCATTTTTATTATCCGCCAAATAACAGAATCAAGACCCTTAACGTAATACGTTTAAGTTAATGTTGCCAGAAAAGAAAGACGTACGGGCACGCATAACATTCGTAGCCGACTAAATGAGAGTGAAAGTGAAGAACGTCTTTATATATGCATTGTAGGACGGTGAACGCATCGCTACGTTTCGAGGTCTTTTCGGCTGATAATCATCTACGATCAATGGATCTGTTTTCCTTTGTTCCTAAGCAAATTCCAAAAATTTGGTTGCATCTCGCAACATGCAATATAACATTTTTAAATAAGTAATTCTTAGTAAAAATACAATTTCAAAATATTACGCGTTTTATGAATACTAATAATAGTAATGTAAATTTAAATTATACATTTGTGCATTTATAAACATTGATAACAATTAATAATTAATATTTCAAATTTGTATATTACTAATTATTAAACTTAATAGAATGTAAGAAAATTATAATATGACAGTTGTTTTAATCGAATTACATATTTTTTAAGAGTATCGCTAGCAAATAATTTCTTCGAATTTTTAGCTGTTAATCTATTTTTATCTACTATTTCTGATTTGATTCAAAATTAAATAAGTCATGATCTTTTCAATGCGCGAGATGTGTACGTACGTTATTATAAAAGAACGTCGCATTCCTTCTTTAAAATGAAATTTCTTATTTCCATCTACTCCTATAGGAACATTTGCTTGACTTTTATTCATATTCAGAAGCGTCGTTCTAGCGTGATGGTATCTTAATTTAACATTTAACTGGGAAGAAAGAAACCTTAATTTTCTTTTGTAAAAATAATAATAGTGAGCAATTCGAATTTTTTTTACAATTTCTTGATTTAATGGTAAATAAAATATCAGCATGAATAAGTTTAATAAAATTTATTCTAGAATATATGAGATATACCGTATCAAACTTAATTGTAGCGAAATTATAATGCGCGCGCCAGCTGATTTACAAGCGTAACGTTATTGTGCGATATAGTGTCGGTAGCGATCTGGTCGGATTTTGAGGCCGATTCTTTGAGCGTCCGTCCTTCAGACTGGGAAAACCCAGTTCTTCGACTCCGAAGGAGAGAACTCGCTTGGTTGGTCGCGTTAGTACGCGAGCTCTTTGACCTCCTTCTTAAAGTAAAATCAAGACACATGGCGTAACGTTAATTCCTGCATCTCCGTCCCGCGCGACAGCGAAATTACCATTGAAGATTTTCAGCCATCACTTTTGAAAAATACATCCTTATTACGTAAATTAAATTTGTTCACGAATCTGCATTAAACGTCAAATAAAAACTATAAATTAAGAGCATCTTAAAATTATATGTTCACCTTGTTGTCAATTTGTTACCTTGAAAATTGTATTGAAATTAATTAATTATTTATATATTTTGCAATTAATGTTAAAATACTATTTTATTTTATTACACACACACACGCACACACACACACACACACACACATATATGTATTATATACATGTGTGTGTGTGTGTGTGTGTGTATATTCTTTGTTGAGATAAATTATGAGAGAGACATGGGCTTCCATTTCTTTTATTTGATTTATAACAGATTAAATAAAGTTTGTTCAATCTATAATTAAAAAAAAAATAGTAGAAATTTTTTAAATATTCTTGTAAATATATAATTTTCTGTCAGTTAACAAACTAATTCGAATGTAGATGTGCATCGTTTGCATTTTTAAAGGACAAGCATGTCAAAACAAATACAAAATGCTTTTATTTCGTATGGTTACTTTGAAATTTATTCCTGGAATGGCATCCTTTTATTATGAGATTAAACGCGACAGTTTAAATAGTGAATTTTTATATTCTGGGGGCAGGGGGAGAGGAAACAAGTTAATAGAATAAACTAACAACCATTTTTTATGTAAACTCCAAATTACAAACTGCAAACTGCTCGTGGATACTTCAAAAAAAAGATTCAAAGTATTACAAATTATGATCATATATACTTTGAAAATCTAATTCGATTAAGTAATCTCTTTTTTGAACAAGCGCATTCTTAGGATTATACGTTAAAGGTGAACGATGCTCAATACTTTCACTCGCTTAGAGTACGTCATTATGTACATCATTGCGACACACATTATATGTATAAATATTCAATTAACATACATTCAGATATTTCATTCCAAGTTCAAGTTATGAATTTGTAAGCGGATCCACAATTTTTTATGAATAAATAAATAGAAAATGATCAACAGTATTTAAAAATGTTAAAATATTTATATATGTATAAGTTAACACAAAACCGAAAAGAGAATATATATAATGACAAAAAATAATTTTTAAAAGCTAAATATTTATATTTGGAAAGAAACTGAAGCTGACACGAATAAAATTTTATTACAATTTAGTCTAATTATTTTGTTTATTTTTTCTATCAGAGTGCCTTTAAATAAATGCCTCCAAATGTTTCCAAAATGCAAGATAGAATTAAATACTATAATCTTTTATTATGGACTAATAAAATATTCTCATTATTTCAAGAAATGCTGATCGCGTACATGAGAAATGCGAATCTGCGACAATTTATTTCGTGGTTTTATGTGAAAAAAACACAATGTAAAAAAAGCGAAAAATTTCTTTATTATTTTAATTAATTTCTGACGCTTAATCTTTTTTTAATAAATAATTTTCTACCATTATAAATAAAATAAGAGGTGGCGTATTTTGATTGGCGGTTTATGGCGACTTTTGCTCTGATGTTTTCTTCACATTCATTAGTTATATAATTTTCATATTATCTTAACAAAGGAAATTTTTAATCTTTGATATTAAATATCTCGGCTTTGTAAAGCCTCTAATAAAAATCCTATTGGGAAAAAGTATACATAAAGATTAATTAAATCATACCTTCTTGTTATTTTAATATTTTATTTTTGAAATTTTGTAAGATTTAAAATTAATTTTAAATTTTAATTCTTTTGGTTTATACTTTCAAAATGAACAGCTCCGCATTAAAGTGATTATTCTTAATTCTAGAATATTAAAATTGGTATTTTAAAGGTATTAATTTTGATTATCTTTATTTAATTTGTAACAGAATGTTATTTGTGTGAGTGATATTTTAAATAAATGTACTCACGATACGTCTATTTTAATGAATCTACTTCAAATAGGAAATTAATGTTACACATTCAACAAAACGTCAATATATTCTTTTGCGATCTTGGAGCCATTTTCAGTTTGTAATGCATAATAAATTAGCTTCAATTAAATTAGATATGATTTTGTCGATAAGAAATCAAGGTTTATTGAAATTTTTTGCACATGAATGTTACCTTTTGCGATCGAGGTATCGAGCGAGCTAATCCTTCGACAATGGTAAAAATTAATTTCTTTGACAGGTCCTCGCTATCGTACCAGGCAACTTCCTCTTCTATATTTTTTTCTTTTCGAATAATTTCCTGCCATCGACCTATTTCTCATTCTTCCTCCTCTATCCTTCGTCTCCCCCCTCCCTCTCTGATTCTCTCTCTCTCTCTCTCTCTCTCTCGGTTTTTTTTCTCTTGGTTTTTTCTCATTCAATCGGGATAAGAATGTTACTTAATTCAGGATAAAAAAAAAGGAAAATAAAAGAGACATCTCGCAATGCGGATAGATTGCAATGTCTTTTTGACATGTTAGGATTTTTGAAAAATTCATGTATTCACCGAGAAAAAGGAGTTTTTATCTCACATACTTCAATTCCGAATACTTTTCGATCCCGTTGCATACTATTGCATAATGCACAGTACTATGTTATACTTTAAAATACTGTATGCAAGGAAAATTCTTCTTTCCTTCAATTTCAATATACAGAGTGTTTCATTTTAATTGATACCTTGATAAATAACATAAAAACGGCTAGATTTACAAAAAAATGTTTGAGATTAAAGGTTTGGTTTAAAGAGAGACAAATAAATAGTAAAATCAGTTTTCGAAAAAATTGAGTTTTTAAAGTAAATGTCATTGTCATTTTTAAACGAAATTACATTTTTTAAAATAATATAATACTTTTAATTATTCGATCTGCATATAAAAGTATTAAAGTAAAAAAAATTATTTAAAAAGTCAATAGTTTAGGAGATATTTTATACTTTATTCTAGCATACATTTTAACGTAAAATACAAAATAAAATATTGCGAAAATTATTCATTTTTTGGTAACTGTTTTAACTTTAATATGTTTATGCTAATTAATTCTAAGAATAATGAGATAAATCAATTGATGTAAAAAAAACACGTAATTGCTTTTCAAAAAATTGTACAATTTGTAACTACACATCTTTTTTCCAAATGGTTTTTTGTAAATCTAATCGTTTTCATACTATTTCAATATATCAATTAAAATAGAAAACCCCCTGTAGAAAAAAAGTCTATCATAAACACCACTATTTATAATTGGAACAAAGTCGGATAAAGATACTTATTAGCCTTAATATTTAGTGCCTTATAATTACATATCATAAAAAGGTTGCTCTTTATCACCAAAGTCGTGAAAATCAACCTTGCTCAAGAGGAGATTCCAATTGCCTTTATTGTATATTTTGACGTAGGATCGTAATAAATGACTTCTTTAGAATAAATTACAAAATTGAATCACCAGCTGGATGCTCTGTTCTTACGTTTTTCGAGCGCGGATAAATTCTTTCGAAAAATGGAAAAAGACTCGTTATGGGTGCATTTGGACTAGGTTTCTTGCAATAGGCAACTTCCATCAATAAGTAACTAACAGAATAGTAATAATATAAAAAGATCAATAGAAATTATCCTAGCTGTTGTACTCTGCAAATAGTAGACTTTTTACAGACACCTACTTTGTACAGAGAAGGTCATATACATATAAAATAAATTGATTTTGTTCTAATTAAAAATTATTTAAACACGTAACTCATTGCAATTCAAGTAATAGTTTTGAAATTTGCATAATCAGAATTATTCAAAAAAATTCGAATTTAAAAAAGTAGATAACATTGACCTACTTTTGTATAATTTAGTCTTACAAATTCTATCATATGATTTTGTACACAAAAAAGATCGTATTTTAAATAGAAAATATTTATTTTTTATAATCTGAAATGTTAACAATATTTTCCGACATTCTTTAATATTAACAGCTTGCTATAAAATTATGTTTTATATTTATCCTACAAAACCTTTATAATACACTTTCTCAGTATTATCAGATATTTTTGACATTTTTATATTATTATTCAAATTAAAAAATTTATTATTATATTATTATTATATTAAAACTATGAATAATTTTCTAAAATTATTTTGAGTTTAATAATAAAAAAATGTGAATTATTTCTATTAATTTTGAAAAAACAGTTATAAAATACTCAGGAAAATGATAATTAATTGGAATGCAGATCATGCTGTTGGATAACGGGTCTTATGTAAAATGAAATAATTTCACGTATCATCATTGATAAAGAATCTTGGTGACCTTGACCCAGATTTATAGATGAAATTGCGAGACTGCGCAAGGTCTTGAAAAAAAATCAAGGCCAAGGCAAGTACAGTTAAAGACTTGAACAACCTTGTTAGCTCGTCTTTTTTATTTGAGACTTTAAGTCGATGATTAAACTTGACTTTGAATGTACGCTCCATTGTTGATCGAGTTCACTCAGCAAAATCGCACACGCGCATTCTTGACTCGCGTAATACGACCGAGTTGAACAGATTCTTATTACGCCTGCTTCTATATAAATTACTTTATATATTTCTCATCAAATAAGTCTGTGATCTTGCATCTTTTCATTTGCATTTTATTTTTATTTTCTTATTTCTTGTTTTAGGATATGGTCACATTGCACCAAAAACGAAAAATGGAAAAGTAGTGACTATTTTTTATGCTATTCTCGGCATTCCGCTCATGTTGCTCTGCCTATCAAATATCGGAGATGTAATGGCATCGAGTTTTAGGTAACAGATGATGTGTAATGTGTGTTTGTACACACACACACACACACACACACACACACACGCACACGCACACACACACGCACACGCCACGCACACGCACACGCCACGCACACGCACACGCACACGCACACGCACACGCACACACACACATTGTATATGTGAATTATATGTACATTTAAAAAATGGAAAACTTAACAAAGTTTCGCATGTATAAAACATTTACTAATTTTCATTTGTTACAAATTCATGATATTTCAGGTTTCTATATTGGAAAGTGTGCTGTTACGTATGCACAAAACCACCAAAAAAACGGCGAGGGCGTAACAATCTGGTTAGATCGTATTCTGTTCGTCAACCAGGGTAATTTTACATATATACACTAATACATAACAGGTGCGCGTTTCGCGCGCGCAGCGTATTGAATCCCATACATCTTCCAATAACATTTACATTTTAATTAAACAAATGTTAACAATTTTTGATAAAAAATAAATTTTCAAAAAAATGACGCTTTGCGCGCGGTGCGTATTAAATTCCATACATCGTCCAATAACATTTATACTAAATTACATTTTAATTAAACAAATTTTAACAATTTTCAATAAAATGACGTTTTAATCGGCCATATTGAATCGGCCATTTTTAAATAAAATCATGATTTTTTTAGAAAATAGCCACATAATTCATCTTTAAGATAAGCCCAGAAACAAGTCGGTATTTTTATTTTTCTGGAAGATATGAATTTTTAAACATTGGGGAAAAGAAGCTTCAATGCAGATAACATGACATTTGATTTTTAAGATAAACATTTTTTTTTTAATTTTTTATATTAGTTAATTTTTAAACTAAAATTTTTTTTTGAATATTTTTTATATCATTTGATTTTTAAAATAAAAATTTTTTTTGACCCACCATTACCCATCACCACCACTCATCACCACCACCACCACCCCCCACCATCACCAACTACCACCACCACCCATTATCAACACCCACCACCACCACCCACTACCATCACCCACCGCAACTACCCACCACCACCATTTTTTATATCATGTGATTTTTAAAATAAAAAATTTTTTTGAAAATTTTTTATATTATGTGATTTTTAAAGTAAAAATTTTTTTTAAATTTTTTATAT
>NW_012027209.1:132121-134247 GCF_000956235.1 Wasmannia auropunctata
TTTTTTTTATACATGTATATTTTGTCGGTGATTTCAAATATGAAAAATTATCGAATTCTATAAATTTCGAGGCACGTCTTACGATCGTGAGACACGAACATAAGAATGTCGAAGCGCTGACAATAATATGTCGATCATCTCAGAAATGCTGGAAGGCATCAATACGTCGCGCCGTGATATTTATCGCTTACGGTGCTTAGCGCCGAGTCGAAGCGATCGTGAATGTATAATGCGATGACGGACATGAAATTCGGATTCGATTTAACGACTCGACAGAAGCAAAACAGTAGCGAAGAGAGCGTTTTCGCAAAATTATTTAACGAGTCAACCACTGGAATTTGTAACCGCCGTCGATGTTAATAATGTGCGTGCAAACATTGACTATTTCTCCTTGGCAATGCAGCACGTCTGCTTTCACGACTGGCTTTCAGCAGACAGCATCATCCGCACAAACAAACTATCGCCAACTAAATGTAAGGGTTGCCAAGCAAACACGCGCGCACACGCACATACCCTCACAGCAACTTAACGTATGCACACGTATCCCTCCTCCGTGCTATCCATCCCGCTTACCTCCCCCAACGCCCATACCATAAACAGTTCTGGAAACTTTAATTAAAATCCTCTAGATATAGGTAATTAATTCACTTGGCTCGTTTTGCCAAACGTCATCAGTCGTATTTCTGTGTCTCGCGTTTCGGAAACTGCGTAAATATCAGAAACTCCTGTGTTTCTGATATTTTAATTATTAATAACATGACGTTGATTTTTTCCGTCCGCGCGGACTCTCGTCAATTCACCTTGCCAGGGCGAAGCCCGTGTCTATCATACCTCTCCTTTCGTGCCTGCCGGGTTTTATCGAATTTAAACAGCAGCCACTCCTGATTCGACCCGGGGGTTAAACACGACGCTTGCTTCCGCTCTCAAGACTGGCTTTTCGCAGTAACAAACACGCGCCGACATTAACTTTCCAAGAGACGACGAGGAGATCGCTCCTCGCAATGATGGTGTTTTCTGCGCGCGATGGCTGTTACGGTGGAACGCGCAAAGGAATGGTAAATGGGATTACAGTGGCAACTGAAGCCAGAGTACTTTATTCGGCGCAAATACATTCTTCCGGTAAGTGTTTCCCACTATCTATCGCTCGCTGGAAACAATTCGCTGCCAACTCGAGGGTGTCAAATATCTTCATCTCCTTTTTCCAACAAGCATAGAGTCTCATTTTAATATACACACATATATATATATATATATATATATAATGTATATCTATATATTTTATCAATTTGTTTTCAATTTACTTGCAATCTTATTCGTTTTGATTTTTAATTTATTTAATAAGAATTAAATATAAGAGTTTCGATATATTCGCGTTTGCCTTTAAGAATAAAACACGGCATGGAAAATGTAAGATCAAATGTCAGAGAAATTCTTGAAAGATGTAAACAGTTTACTCGTTGCTAGTTACTTTACTAAATAAGGCACGCTTATTGCTCGGCTAACGCTCATTTCTTTTGCTCATTTCATGACTGATAAATCTCATTAAATGCTTTTATGTATGTATACATATAAAATTATTTCAAGATTTAAGTTCTCAGATTTTGTATTTAAGCATAAAGTTGTGTGCGAGAGATTGGCAACTTTTTAAATATTTTATAAAATTAGCAAGCTATATATGATTGATTAGATAATTTATTTGAATAAGTCATAATTATATTAAAATAAGTGGGATAAATTTGACGTCTCTATTTTATTGTAAAAACAAAATGAATACTTTTTCGGGTTGTACGAATACATAAGCTATCTAGCATATTGTATATATATATATGTATATATAAATGGATGTTGAGGACAATACCCCACAACATGATGAGAAAAATTCGGATTATAATTCTAGCGAGTAACACACTTAAATAAGAAACTTATATTCAAAAATAAATCAAGCGAATTTAAATTGTAATAAAAAAATGGACGGATTTCGCACGCGAATTAAAAAATATAAAAATAAATTTTTGTCTGAAATATTAGAATGTGAAATAAAAGAATGTTAAAACCGAGAAAGAGAGAGAGAGAGAGAGAGAGAGAGAGAGAGAGAGAGAGAGAGAGAGAGAGAGAAAAAAATATAT
>NW_012027209.1:134267-141748 GCF_000956235.1 Wasmannia auropunctata
AATGAAGAAAAGAAATAAGGAAAAACAGAAATCTTACTCTAAATCTTATAAAAATGTATGCTATATAATATGTCTAAGGTATCAATAAATGTCAGGCATAAGAAGAAGGCTATATACATACATTCCTAAGGATGTTTGGATTTCTATTAAAAGATTAAATAAAATTATTCCAATATCCTGCATGAATATATAAAATCTATGCATCATTATATAATGACATGTATATTATTCTTTATAAGGCGATATGGCTCTAGCAGAGGCCCATTTCGCCGATCCATTAGAGTGAGTCAACGATCAGCAGATTCGGCCTTAGGGCTCTCCGAAAGTATGACAAAATCATCGTACTCTGATACTGATTGTCGGTAAGATCATTGTTTATCTCAATTTGGTTAATGATCTTATCTTTCAAATAAACTAAAACTAAATACATATTTTACATGTAGTGTTTTTAATTAATTATGCTATTGAACTAATGAAAACAGTTAGTGTTACACGCTATACAGATATATTTGGATATATTTAATTATGAAAAGTTATAGTGATAAAGGATATTAGAATAAAATGTAGTAGACAAAAAAAAATTGTAGGTATATGTCTCGACGATTGGAAGGAGGTGAATCAAAAGCAATTGCTTATACCCCTTCTACAAATCATCCAACAGAAATTAAAGCCGCAACTATGCCACGATATTCGGATATTCCAGTGGCGACTCCAAGAAGCGTAAGAGGTACTTTTTAATTAATTTTATCAATTATTTATTTCATTGCTGGTTAATCATGACGATTTTAAATTGATTACAAAGTTAAAAGATAAAAAGTAATACATAAACAGTTGTATGCCAAATCGATTTTGTAAAAAAAGAGATATTATTTTGTTGTCACGCGCAGACAATCAAAATAAGGAAACAAATATATGGCGAATAAATTAAATAATTAAATTTAACTCTAAATCTCTCCATCTCTGTTGTTTACCTTGTTTGTACGTTTTTTACATAATAAAAGAGTTGCAAATGACATGTCGATGTCACATATACGAAATCACATGAAATCGCACAAGCGAGATACAAAGCGCTGCTATCATCGGTCCTCGTAAAGCAACCGCTCGATATTAATTAATTAATTCAAGCGCATCGATTGCACTCGTTATCGACTCATCGATTAATTGAACTATCGGCTGGTTTGCGTTACTTTCATTATCGCGTACAGCCAGTTCCAGAATAACGACACAGTCGCTGGACAGAAAATTGCTGATGAATCCGAACGAAGCGGATCGTTCGCCAGTTTTATGCAACAAATATGCTTTGGATGATTTGGAACACGAAACGTCGAGATGGCAGTTACCTCCAAATAAAGGTAAGTCTCAATGTCATTATTATTATATCAATTATATGTAATTTTAAGCTCAAAATAAAAATAAATAATCCTCTTTTTGCATTAAAAACTGGCCAATTCTCGTGTAGTATATTATTTCTTATCGCGCGTATACGATACTCCACTCATTGTCAGCCAGAAATGGTTGGTTGATTGACGTTGAACGTTGAATCGACATCGAATCAATGTCGGTCGACGTTGATTCGACGTAGAATCAATGTCGATCGACCAAACATTTCTGGCTGGGTGTCCGTTATACTATTCTCGTAATGATATCTACTATTTATTAATTCAGGATTCAAATAAGTATCCATGCTTTTTAAGATGACGAAAGAGAGATCGTTCTTCAAAGCGTTTGAAGAAATTAAACAAAACTGACGTTATTACAGTCGAGAACTTGGATAAACTACAAAGCAACGAAACGGCCGAAGAGTTGGATGGCGTTGAAAAGCGAACTTCTTTTAATCCCAGATCTTTGCCGAGAAGATGCCTTTCTGTGGAAGGAGCCACGACGACGAATCATAGAATGAGTTCGTCGTCAGGTCTCCGACCAGCTTCGATTTATTTGGAAATGGAATATATGAAAAGATCGCAGTCTACCAAAAGTAGACGCACCAGGAGCAATTATTCCGTTGGTGAGCGAATGGTGATGTAAACGTAAATAAATTTCGACAGATCAATTAAAATTCGCAATAATCGCGATGGTTTCTGGCTATTCATTTTGATAGAAAGCCACTGAATTACATCTAAATGACTTTGTATATGTTAATGAGTATTAAAATCTAAATGAGAATTGAGCTCCTTTTTCAGAATAAAAACGACAGTATGTTATGACGATATGAAGTGGAAAATGTTTTCTAACTTATATTTATATAATATGTAATTTAATTTATATTAAATGTGTATATACTACTCTAATTATCGAGCATATGTCCAAATCATTCAAAGTTCTTAGATTGCAAACTATAAATACGCGGTTAACAATTGAAATAACAAGCGATTAACAATTGAATAACGATCGATAATGCACGCATGTACTTTTTAATCGTTAAATATCTTTCTCCAGCGCGTTCTTACAAACGAGGACCGCCGCCGTCGCCGAGGATTATGTCGCCAATGGGATTTGCTGTACATCGACAGGTTTACTCCGACGATATTGATTTTGACTACGATTATTATACTGCTGCAGATGACCAAGAAAGACAGCCGATCAAGCCCGTGCCTATTTGGCTGTGTGTCTTTCTGGTCGTCAGCTACATACTTGGCGGCGCTTTCCTCTTCAGCAAGTGGGAAAAGTGGCAGTTCCTCGATTCAGCTTACTTCTGTTTCATCACGTTGACTACTATCGGTTTGTTTCCCAATTAATTATCTCTTTTTCGCGGTTCACTCAAAAAGACGCGACGTGACTTTTATAATGCAACTTATAATTATACTGCTTCGCGTAAAGCACCCGTCCATAAAATGAGCGATATAGCAATTTTATAATATGAATCGATTCTAGCTTCAATTAAAAAGATGATACATATACTTTATCTCGCTATTTTAGCTCAATCTTCGAGGACAGTTTTTGGGGGGTTAAGAGAGCCTTGGCTTAATTTTATTAAAATAATATTCATATTCGCAGTCAATAACGTGACAATGTTAAACGCTCTACTTCTCTATTCATCTTTATCCATTGATTTTTATTTATTGATTTTCCGTTTATTTTAAACACTATGGAACTTGCATGATTTCCTATCTCTCCTATTTTAAGGTTTTGGCGACTTTGTACCACAGTTGGATGCACAGAAAGGTATCGCCCTTTGTTCCCTCTACCTGTTATTTGGAATTGCCTTGCTGGCAATGAGCTTTAATCTGGTGCAAGAGGAGGTCATCAACAACGTGAAGAGCGTCGCGAAGAGGCTGGGTATCATCAAAGAGACCGACGAAGACGAAGAGGAGGAAGAGGAGGAGGAAGCAGAGAACTACGACGAATACGACGCCGAGTACGAAGATGAGGTCTACGAAAATGAGCCCAAGCTCTGACCTCGCGGTTTTCAGTTTCCTATTCGTCGAGATCGACGACACGAGTCATCTGTCTTCGTATACGTGGTATATACAATTAGATCCAAGGGATAATTTCTCCGTTCATCTCGATCGACATATCGCAGTT
The DNA here is from genome assembly GCF_000956235.1 of Wasmannia auropunctata. Classification (NCBI taxonomy): domain Eukaryota; kingdom Metazoa; phylum Arthropoda; class Insecta; order Hymenoptera; family Formicidae; genus Wasmannia; species Wasmannia auropunctata. The sequence goes on from NW_012027209.1 coordinate 137,790, forward strand.
AGTAATTTCGTTGCGTATAAACAAATCTGATTTTCTGTCGAGCGACAATTCCCAATTGCGAATAATCTCTTATTGTTAGATTAATTTATAAACACTATTACAATTTATCTCAATTACTTTTTTCCATTTATAGATACTCCGTTACTTATTCATTATCTGACACAATGAAATGACAAATGAAATACTATCATTAAGAGTGTTACTATTATTTATTGTATACCAATGGAACAATGGTGAAGAGAGAAACTATAATTGCAAACATTGCGAGAAAAATAATGCTGTGTATAATATTGTTGTATATACGTACGGTATATATACAAGTCTGAAAATTAGTTTCTCTAAATAAATAAGAGAACAATAGTGGAATGCAATTAAATTTGCATACATATTAAACTTTGCACATATGTATATTGGTTTGATATTTAGTCGATATTTACATTTCAAATATTTTCTTTTCAGATTTTATTCAATAATCATCCGCGATGAGTTTTACATTTTTTAAAATATTTTAAATAATCATTGCATAAATATTATTATAAACTTTATATATCAATATATATAAAAGAATATGTATATAATATTATTTACTAGATATATAATTTTTACAGAAATATTTCATAAAAATTAACATTTTCACATTTTTCCTTCTCTCGCGTAATCTGCTCTCAATTTGTTATTTTTTCTTCTATTAAATCTAAGTTTTGCAAAAATTATTAAGATGTTTACTTACGCAACGCATGTTTATCGAAAAGTTAGATTTACTTTTATATATATATATATATATATATACTTTTCTGCCCTTGTTTAGCGAAAAAACATGACGCAAAGATAAAAGCGAGCGCAACATTTATTCATTTCTCGGAAAACTATGGAACTGCTATGGCAAAAATCTCTGAACCTCTTATATTTCCATGAAATAGTCTTACTTCCCAGCAGTCTTTTAAATTTTCTTCGAACGCACGCGACGCGAGAATACGATTATCTTCTAGCGGGCAGGATATTTTCGCGCGGCTTACTACTTTCCGCGAGCAGAAAATTGTTCTTACAATATTTTCCCGGACGCACTTTCCGCATGCAAAATTCACGCTTGCTATGCAAATCCCTTTCATCCCCTTTGCGACCCATACATATACGTTCTCGTATATTTTCGCTACTACGTTCGCAGTCGCATTTCGTCGTTTAAATCGCGAGGACGTTAATCGTCTCGACGACGACAACGGCGGCCGCGGCGCGGCGGCAGCGATATCCAGTTAACGGCTCCGGTTTCAACGACTCGATAATCGCGCGATAAAACCCACTCAAAGAAGAAATAATAGTCGCTAAGAACTTTCGTTCGCGTCCATTACGAATGAACAATCCTGGCACGGGCGAGAAATCTGCATTTCATAAATTTTAAAGCCAACCGAGACGATGCGCCGCTCTCTCTCTCTCTCTCTCTCTCTCTCTCTCTCTCTCTCTCTCTCTCTCTCTTTCTCTCTCTCTCTTTCTCTCTTGTTCATATAATCCTTAAAATTAATTGAGTGATCAGGAAGATCTCATTTCTTAAAATTAAATTGTTATATTAAGAAATTAATAATTTGCTCGTTATTGAAGCGCAATATAAATATCAAACAGAATCGGCCAAAGAGCTAATAACACCGAATATTTATATATTTTTATTGTATTTAGAATATTAAATTTATCTTTTATTATAAAACGCTCAGTGTTATTAGCTCGTATTTGGCCGATTCTTTTTGATATTTACATTGTATTTAAATTGTTACATTTTATTATACTTTGAGATCAAAATTATTTAAAATATCATATGCGATTTATACGATTTTGTTGAGCGAACAAAAAATTGAGAAGCATTATATATCGTGCATGTTTATCAGACGGGTCTGGCGCTGCAGCAGACGCTGCTTTTCAATTATTTCCCCGTCGAAATTTATCTAAATTTTAATGCAATTAAATTGCCGCAATATTTGCATGCAAAATGCGCACACCCGCGGCGTATATTGCACTTTTTGTCGCGTCAAAGGCAATCGCGCGACCATTTCTAAAAGCAAGCTCGTCCAGCATTTATGAAAACGTTTATGCAAACTTTTGGAATTTAAATGCAAGCGGCAACCAGTTTCATCGCGAGCATACGTGTAATAACTTCGCCGTCGCTCACTTGGATTGATCGCGTTATTAACAACTCTTACAGAAACATTTTTATGCATGCACATGCACGCCCTACATATGCGCGTTTACGCCATCATTTTTTTTTTTGAACGTCAGTTGGTGACATTAATATACAATAATATAGCGTGTTAATAATGCGTTTTAGGTGATTGTGTGAACTAATTATAAGAAATCGTAAAACACACAGCAAACCAACATACATCATTAAGGATTCAACAAAATGTATACTTTCTGTTGTTGAAAAAAAAAAAGCGATATTTCTGTTAACGGAAGAGAAAATGCGATTTACCGCAGGATTGGTATCCACCCTCCTCCCACTCCCCTCCGCCGTTTTACTAACAGAACGCGCACGTAGCTCAGCTCGTTACACAAGAAAGTAAGGAACAGAAGAAACATGGAACAGGAGAAAACGATGGAGAATAAAAAAAAAACAAAATACAGAATAAGAATAAAATATACGATCGCAGTATTCGCAGTGTGTAGGTCGGGAGCAAAATAGAGTAACCGCAACGTTTTATACGCTGGCGTTTATTTTCGCGATTCGGCTCGATGTAAGTTATGAAAGCAATACTATTTTCGACGTTCACAAAAGTTATTGTCAGACTCTAAAATGGACATAAATTGCAAAACTGTTATGTAATATAGTTTCAGATTTTTTTTCCTATTCCTCGAAAACCTTTCCTTCCTTTACATTTTAGAAAATAATTCATGAGTATACACATATTAGGGTGGTACTTATTTTTCGAGTTATGGAATTTTTTTTAGTCTCATAATTTAGAATGATTTCTTTGCATAAAAAAATAATTCCTGTAAAATTTTTATTATTATTTCAAAAAAATTATTTAAAATACACATTTATCTTAAAAAATTAATCATTCTTCGGCACCCTTTCCCGTTATCCGATCGAGCTGAAATTTTACAGGGATTGTTTTTTTTTATAAAAAGAAATCATTCTAAACTGAGACTAAAAAAAATTCCATAACTCGAAAAATAAGGACCACCCTAGTATATATACACGAAAAGTATTCGGCTTAAACTGTAGATTAAACACTTAAAAATTAACCTGTCCAAATGGCCAAACCGAGGCTGACGTGTCAAATGAATTTTCGTTGCAGCTGTAGGCGTCCCAATGCGAATTTGATTTGTACGGAACATTAAGCCTTCTGCTTCGACATGATTTGCAGACGAGGGACAGCACATCAATCGGCGCCCGCGACGTATGCCTATCATGGCATTCTTCATGGAAAACGTTCCAATAAATTCACCGGGGGCAGATCGAGATGTGTGCGCGCGCGCGCGCGACCCCGTTTCGCGGCTTCCAGAAAATATGAAACGCTCGCGGCGCGGTAATACATCGTCACTCTTTCCCGTTTACGGGTTCTAATTTCGCGGACGATACGTGTCGCTATTGACGAAGTATGACAGGAGACGCCGCCGCCGCCGCCGCCGCGGCTCGTGGTACCACCAAGCGTGAACGTTGCGTGACACGGAAACGCTTACGTCATAAAGTTTGAGGCCGTGATGGCAATCCACCGTGATCGCCAGGTCATAAATATCAATCGGACAAATGCACATAAATTGAACGTATTGATCAACGTGTCGATAAGAAAGCAGTTTCACCTAAAAGCACGAGAATGAGATCGACTCGTTTCGGGGAACCGATACCGGCGGAAACGGTGTGTATCGATAGTTTCCGGGAAAGACGCGCTGACAAATAACGTGGAACCGAAAATGACGTACTTCGAAAGATTAACGCTATGCGCGTAAACAATAATAAGTTAATAAGCTTATAG
>NW_012027209.1:141768-144112 GCF_000956235.1 Wasmannia auropunctata
GTTGTGCACTGTGGTCGGCGCTGTGGGCTCCGGTAAATCGTCCTTGCTATATCTGCTATTGAAGGAACTAAATATTGACTCTGGTTCCGTGATTCTCACTCAGGACTCCTCCAGGTCTAACTTTCAGGACAATTTATCTGATGGTTACTCTACGAGCAATTCAAATTTGCGCATATCTTATGCTAGTCAGGAACCCTGGATATTTAATGGTACTGTGAGAGAAAACATACTGTTTGGTCAGTTTTTTAACAGGGCCAGATACATGCAGGTAGTTATAATAGATCAAATCAAATTTGATACAAATTCTATTAATATCAACAATATTTATATATTTTTGCTATTTAACGTCATTATCAATAACTTCTCTTGTGGCAGAATTCTCAGATCTTTCAGTTCTTTACTTTAATTATATATATTAATCGCGACTCAATTGATTGCTAATGCAACAAAAGATGATATCTCTCTGCGTGTACCTACTATAAAATTTTATTCTGTTAATTCTTTTATATAAAAGAAGAATATCTAATTTATTTAAATTTCATACGTTTTAACATTTCCTAATGTTTCTTATTTCTTGATCGATTGGGAAATGTTGCAGGTGACAAATGTGTGCGCCTTGAGGAAGGATTTTCGACAGTTTCCACAGGGAGACATGACGATAGTCGGCGATAGAGGTGTATCACTGTCCGGAGGCCAAAGAATGCGAATCAATCTTGCAAGAGCCGTTTATAGAAAGGCAGATCTCTATTTGCTTGACGATCCTTTAAGTGCAGTGGATACTCGCGTTGCTAAACGTATCTACTGGAAGTGCATCACCGAGTTTCTCCACAACAAAACGAGGATACTCGTCACGCATCAGTTGCAATTTCTTAAACTGTCGAATCACATTGTCGTGCTGGATAAAGTAAGTTACCTAAAATAATCTTTAATTGCTTTTAAATAAAAAATTTGTTATATTAAAAATTTATATATTAAATTATATAATTAATTAATTAATGAAAGAATTTTGAGTGATAAATATTTCTTATACTAAATATATTTTTATTTTAATTGTTAAGGGTTTTGTTAAGATGCAAGGAGACTATAACAAATTAATACAGTTAGATAAAGGTTTCATTAAGATGATGAACAATTTGTGTCACGATGCGCAGAAAAAGAAAATAGACATGAGAGCCTCCGAAATGAGAAGAAACACGAGACGAGACTCGGAATTCTCGACCGCAAGTTCTACTGTACGATTATCTTTCACTTTTCAGTTTTAATAAAGGAGAACGTTGAAATCAAAATTTTCTACGTTCTTTTTATCTAATAATAACAGACTCGTAATACAATAAAATAATAATTAAAAAAATTTGTATTTCATGTTCGCATTGAAAATATTAATATAGTTTCACAAATTAACAATTAATAAAATACAATAAAAGGAATTTTGGAAGTAATATTGCCAGAGAAGTTAAGTGGTTCTCAAATACCTATTAATTTTCTTATATTTATTTTCTTAAGAATGTTTGGACTGTACAATCATCTAAAAACTATACTTGTTAAATAAAAACTAAAATCAAAACTTTGAAAACATAGATACAAATTAAAAATATTTTTTATCGAGAAATAATACAACAATTTTTTAAATTTTTGTTTGAAATTTTGTAATATTTAACATTTTCGTAAGATAAGCAAAAATGAGTGAAAAAACGAGTCCTAATACCAGTAAAAGCAAGCGAAAAATATAAATAAAGCAGTTTGAAAAATTACAAACATGCAAAACAATATTGATCATAATATATTCAAAATTATTTCAAAATATACAATTTGTAAAAAAAATTGTAAAAGTGGCACTTGTCATTTTGATTATTTTAACATTTGTAGAATTTATTTTTAGCTGCAAATAAAACACAAATATATAATAATGGATTTTTATCTTTTTAATTGTATAGAAAGTTTTTACCAGTATTAATAAAGTGCAATTATGTTTAGTTTCCGACAAATAAGTGAGTGTCCTTTTGGGAGTCTTATGCCGGTATTGGCGAGCTCTTTTACTCATTATTAGACGTAATAATAAAACAATCTAAAATTTTTTTTTTAATTTAATTTACAATCGTGCAGCACTCGGATACCAATGTTTCGGATTATATGAAGAACAGTTCGGAAACCGAGATGATGGCACACGGTCGTGTATCAGGCAGAGTATACAAGGAGTATCTGCATCACGGCGGCAACTATTTCACTTTATTTATGCTGCTGCTGATCTCTGTCATCAGTCAGGTCGCCATCACCGGAAATGATTACTGGACCTCATATTGGACTACTTTGGAAGAAATCAGGCGTACCGGAAATATTAATGGCA
>NW_012027209.1:144132-147599 GCF_000956235.1 Wasmannia auropunctata
CTCTCTCTCTCTCTCTCTCTCGCTTCCTCTCGTATTTTTTTATTTTTTCGGTATGTCACAAACTTATCCTTTACGAGAAAGTTAAATATTTTTGTGTAAGTATATACATCAGTAAATAATGATTAAGGATATTGTCAGACATTCCATTTGTATAGTCAACTTTTATCAATCATTCAAATTAAAAAAAAAATAATCATCTTTCAAAATAATGACAAAAAAAGAATTTTTATTCTAAATGTATTTTCGTTAACATTTTAACTACTTTTTTCAAATTTTAATATTTTAACATTTTGTTCACTTAATCAAAATTTGGATCACCGAGACAGATTGTCTACCGGGTGTCCGGTAAGTCTGATAATCGACCGGCTGTACGACCAGACCCAGGCGACTTGAACCCAGTTATTTTCGGCGACGCGCTATTTTGGGATAGTTCATGTTGTATGGCGCGGGGTGCCACACGAAGAAATCAGTTTACAGAGAAACTTGGTCGAGGTGGGTTGTTCTCCATATGTTGCGTACTGGCAATTAGGGCTCAGACTCCATCTCGATTATCGCCGAACTAGATCTTTTCGCATAAGCGTAGTGCACAATGAAATGTCATTCTGAAATTAATTGCTCGTTGCAACGTGTACATGTACGCGTGTAATAATGATGTAAGTCGGGAGTGTCGGTTCAATCGATGCAAAGTCGAAACAATTAACGATATCGTGCACGTGCTATTACCTCAAGGAATCAAGATGCAAGGTTTTCGGGAAGAACCGCGCTTATTTTTAGATTATTCGCAATGTTAGCAATAAGGTTCTCATAAGAAATAATCTACAAGAAGAAATAAACATGTAAATTTAAACGGTAATGCGTCTTTCTAACACGTGGCGACGGCATCTCGTTTGTCTAGTGTAATACTATATGCATTAGACACGTGTCCAAGTATAGCTTTCGTGAAACAAGCATTAAACGCAGAAATCCCGTCTCAATGGACATAACGGGGATTATAGGGCGCGAGCGAGATATGAGATAAATAGTGATTCCATTGCAGGATTCGTGTAGAATTGATTCTCTTTTCACACGATCTTACGATCGATCACACCGTCACCTACATCATCGGTCATTACGTCGTCGACGTCATTTCGTCTACATCAAAAAACGAAATTGTCGAATCAATGCCTCCGATCAATATCGACACCGCGAGTGTCAAATCATTCAATTTTTACTCGTGGCATATTCTTGACTAAATATAATAGTTTTTTGAAGATAAACATTTATCAACAATGCTTTGCCATTCTAATATTAGGGTAATAGTAAAATTAGAAATAAATTCCAATATTGATTTCTTATATAAATAGATTGATATATATTAAATGTTCTATTATTAGCATTGTCTATGATAAATTTTCTCTATAATTTCAAATATAGAGTTTTTGCCTCAAACATTAAAATAAAACAAATTTTATCGAATTTATAGAAATTACAAAGACGAATGTTTCGTATTAATAATTGTATATTAAAACATACAAGTATTTGAAGAATGTGTAAATCGATGTATTTCGTTGATTTATTCCCAGTTTGCGAAAAATCTGGGAAAATTAAAGGAATTTAATTAAAGTTGGATTACATCTCACGTCGACGACTTCGGGGAAATCGTCGATCATTTTTCGTGGGATCGTAAACAGTTTCACAATAGATTTTGTTAAGCGGCCAAGTGGCTCATCTCTCCCGCAGTAGCGACGACGACACGACATCGTGTTTCCGCGATTCCCCGTGGATCACGACGGAGTCGATACCAGACTCTGAGAATCAACTTGCGGAGGCAGAAGCGAGATTCGGAGATAGGACGTTTCCCATTAAATTTGCCCGGTGTAATTTTTCATTAGCCTCTGTCAGTACTCGCACATAAGAGTTTGCGATCTTCTTGTATTTCGCTCCGTTCTTCCATATTAATCCGTTATATATGAGTTACCTGTTAACCTGGTTTGGTAATCATGTCATCGCAATAATCGATCGCAATAATTAAGCGTACGTTTTTACGCCACCAATTTTGTCAAAGATCTAAATAATTTAAATAATGTCAGCTCTTTAATTGATATATACATGTATATTTTTGTGAAAAGCTTATAAATTTCATTCTGTATCGCAATAGATAAGAGGTTAACAAATTGAAGATTGAAAAGACAAATTGTAAACATGGTCGTAATTATTATAATCCGTATTGTGTCTCTGTCTCCTTATCTTTGTGTAAACTAAGCCAACTAAACTAATTTAAGAAAAGAGCTGACGTATTACACACGTCTGCGGTGACTCGCGCGCATTCACTTTAAACTCTAAATTAATGAACGAGAGTTCTTTGGCCTTCGACTGGAAGATGATATTACGGAACAAAGCCAATTCTTTGGCTGCGGTTTTCGAGCAACAATGTGAATTCCTGTGGTGACTTGGCGGTTTCTTGCAAAAAACATTTCATAACCGTCAATGAATCATTAAGGGACAATGATCAAAGATTTGAGGTGACCATTCCGCATGGTTACCCGTTCGTTATAGCGATATCGCGAACGACGCGACGGAGAGCAACGCGGCGAGAGCTAGGCATTCCGGAGGCGTGATGTTCGCGAATCGGCTTAAAGTGCGGCTTAATTCGCGTATGAAGGTGACATCGTCACGAGAAACCCTCATCGTCGATGGAAACAGATAGAACGTCCCGTTCGTCGGCCAGGAGCTGGCAGCGTGGAAGTTATCGCGGCCGGAGCGGAAGACGGCGGAAACGCAAGCGGAAACTGTGGGGTGAGCGGATCGCCGACTGGACCAGGGCACTGATAGCCTTCCTCTTCAGTAACGTCGGCATCGTGTGTCTGGTAGTGGGCTACACTATAGCGGGTGCCTTCCTATTCACCCACATCGAGGGTAGAAGTTTGGATGCCGGCAGCGTTATCAAGTTAAGAAATTTTACGGCCGCTACTCTTTGGGAGCTTACTTCCAAGGTTAGAAATTTAAGAAAAATTAATTTAACGCGAATCGAGCTATGTTGCTACACGGTTTCCCGCAGCAGCAGAATCGAATAATATCGTCGAAGACATAGGTACATGAAGGGCATTAGCCCAGACATTACACATCGCACAGATATTATCGTTTACAAGTTTTGTTATTTTTACTTTTACACGTTTGGATTTGATCGCTTTTAACTTGTAAGTATTGAGAAAAAGTAAATAAATGTCATTAACATATTAATATTAATTTTTTTTTTCTAATGCTGTTGACATTGCTTATAGGAAAATGTATTCTCGGAAAAACTCTGGAAGGCAAAGGTGAGAGACATTCTCGAGAATTACCAGAAAAAAGTGGTGTTAGCCATAAAAAATGGATACGATGGCGTGGAGGAAAATAAGTGGACTTTTGCCGGTGCTTTTCTATATTCCCTTACCGTGATAACGACTATCGGTGAGTCTCGTTTATATATGTATATATATATATATATA
>NW_012027209.1:147619-177668 GCF_000956235.1 Wasmannia auropunctata
AGAGAGAGAGAGAGAGAGAGAGAGAGAGAGCAATAAAAATATTTGTCAGAATCCGGTGACCATTTACATCTATTAGTTTTTTCCTATTTCAAATATTTTTATGTTAGAAATATTTAGAATGCATGTAATAGTTAAAACTTACAAAATTATTAATTAATTTGCCATGTTTGCTTGCGCGCGTGTGCGTGATGTGAAAATCTGACAAAAAAATTAAGTTCTTCTATTCATTCGATAACAAAAAAACAGACTTATTCTGGTTTATATCAATTGTAAAATAAATTGGTCGCTTTATTTATATTTATTATATTGGCGTAGCTGAAATATTTTCTGTCAACTTTATCTTCTTATTATTTTTATTGATTAATTGTTAATCTCATAATGGTTTTTTTCTGTTTCCTGCATTAGTTTCATGTATTAGACGCTTTTATTCAGAAACTCTTATAAGAAAAATCTTAATATAAAAATTGTTTATTTAAATGACTATAGTAAACTTTTATCCCATAAATGATAGTGACTCTTATCCTATTTATTTATAAATATATTTATAAAAAAACACGATTCCATTATATAGAAATTAATCTTTATAGTGCTATAAATATAAATTAAATAAAAATAGAAATATAATATTATGAAAATCTGTTAGTTTTAATTTCCTACAAAAGTAATGAATTTTTCCATTGATTAATTGATTGAGAACAATCAAGATTTTATCACATATTAAAATAAACTAATAACAAAATTGTACATTTTTTGTTATTGATTTTCGTGTATTACAAAAATTGCATTTATTTATTACGATTATTACAAAAATCAGGTTCTTGTTTTTCGCCTCAGTCTATTGCGATCTAATACGTCAAAGGAAATCAAATTATCATAGAAAAATCAATATGAAACGACGAATAGTTACACTATCTGTCCAGGCCACGAATAGTATTATCCTGAGACGTAGGATTTATCATTTTCCGGTGCCACGGCAATGAAAGGGTAAAGTGATATTAATGACTTTAACGTGATGGCGGCTTTGTTCTCAGCATTGTGCGTGCTAACATTATATTGGTATGCTCTGTGCGCAAAGAGTATAAATCATGATTATTCGACGAAATTACGAAAAAAGAATTTCATAAGAGTACCGCATAAATTGGAAATACATAAATATATTCACGGCCACGAATTTTTGATTTTATTAAAATATTTAGTCTTGTTAATGTAAATCTATTTTAAGTCAATATTTTTGTAGTAAATACTAATGTTATCTCTCAGCTGAGCACTCTGTATTTCCCGATTTTGAATTGTGATTTTGGAAAATTTTCTGTTGACCTTCGGAAACAGCTGTGGTGGGCAATTAGTAATGAGAGTATTAAACTTTCTTTAGCCCCTACTCGATTTCCTCCTTATCCTTACGGTTTGTAAATGCCTAGCATTCATTATATACAACCTCTGGGTGTACTACACCCGAGCTCCAGTTGAGGGTTATATTTTGATATATAAAATTGACACAAGTACTATTGTATAATAATTTGATAGCTAGTATAATAAACATTAAATAATTATAATACACCTATCACACCTATGTGTAGTTAAACCACTGATAATTTATATAACTTTAATGGGGTTCACCACGATGATAATCGTTCGCAGATTTATTGCATTTTGATAATACTGACAATTATAGTATATTGATACCTGTGCTTGAAACACTATTTTGGAGGTTTGCGCATGAATTGGAACGCAAATTTTATTCATTTGTACGCGCGCGCACGATGATAATTATTTTCAGTCTTCGACATTATCCGCGCTGTTTTCGATAATTGGCACAATGCTATGTTGGTCGTTTCGGATTAACATAGAATTAATTAACGATACGAAATATTCGATATCGATGAAGCATGATGCTCTTCGTAAAATGCAATCATAAATCAATGAATTGCACATTAGTAATTAATTCTAAACTTTCACGCAATTCAGTTCATGATACTGCATCAATAAATAAATAAATTAGTATCCTTTCTACAAGATTTCGATAAACTGTATATCAAAGATTATTCATCTACTTTAAAATAACGACTTAACAATGTTATATATATATATATATATATATATAAATGTGTGTGTGTGTGTATGTGTGTTAATACAGATCAATATACATATATATACATATAATATATGTTAATAAAAAATTGAAAGTGTTTAAAATCTATTTGTTAAGTAATGTAAGTTTTTTTTATATTTAATTGATTTTTAAGGAGCTAATCGCTAATTGCACAAATCACGGCTTTCCGTTATTAATTTTTTCAAATGTCACTGTTTTTATCATCTTATAGCATAGTTAATCAACATTGATAATCAGCCGTAATTAACAAAAAGCGATGAGAGCAGCGCTTGATAAAAGTCGCGAAATTGGATTTAATATCGCTCGACCGTATTTCCTGTATTTCCCTCATATCCGAGATGGTTATTCCTTCATGGAATCGAATCGCTACCGAAAATTACTTGTACGTTTACGATGTGTTCCGTGACGATGAATTTGCGGACTGCCAAGGATTTCGTTAGGTCGGAAATTAATTAACGCGCGTTGATCGTTCGATTCCTTAGGAAGCTCGCTTACTCGTTCATTCGTTCGTTCATCGCAAGGACATCGCTGATGGTCACCGCATCAACGATCGACGTTCCGCTTTGCAATTAATTAATTTCTTTAGCGTTTATTAAGCTAAGTTAGTAGTTAATTTGTTGAACGTGTTATAGTCGTAATATTTGACAATGACATTGTGCAGGATCTTGCACAAAAGACATCCATTCTGATATCCATTTTACGGATATCAATTAATTGCAATAATTAATGATCTGAAATGCGAGTACTAAATCAAACATGCTCAATGCACATTGCGTAGTTTCATTAATTGCATTTATTTTTCACTGTGTCAATTATTTTTACTTTGCGAATTATAACGTAAAGAAATTCTTGAAAAATATATTACACCGCCTCTGATGTGCTTATGATTTTGTGAAATATTCAAGCGTTATAATAGAAAAATTTCATGCTATAGAAGAATCTTGATTTATCAAACTTCCTCTTCTCGATTAAATTCTACATTTGCAAATACAGAAAGAAACGTTCTTTAAATATGAAAACATGCTCGCTTTATTATTTTACGAAGATAACGCTGTTAAAAGCTTTTCAAATATTTCCACAAACGCGGTCAATGTCGTCAAATTAGTAATCGATTGACTTTACATGTCTCGATCTCGAATTTTGAAAACGTGAAGCGACAGTTCGATCCTAAAACGTAGTCTCTCTCTCTCTCTCTCTCTCTTAATTTGTTTCCCAGATATTTTCTGCCAAAGTTGAAGAAGTCTTTCAGGCTGATATTCATAATCAATCTTTATTTTGAGATTGTCTTAAGTAATGTCTTAAATAACGTCTTAATATGCTAATACTTACGACTCTGTGATTGATTTATGACATCTTAAACCGATTTTAAATATAAGAATCGACTATGAATATCGGCTTTAGTGATTTCACTATCATTTTGTTAAATATATAAACAGGAATTTAAACAAACGCTAACATATTGAGAAGCACATTTTTAAAATAACTTTTTATTCTTTCTTAATCCACTTAAAGAATACAATTTACCATTTTGTTAAAAGTTTTTTGTTAATTTTAAACTTTAATATAAATTATGCGGCACAAGGTTATACAATGACGAAAGTTTAAATTGCGGTCACGATGTCGCATCGTTCGAAGTGAACAAGAACTCTGTCAAAAATAAAACATAAAATGTTTTATATAAAATAACCGTATTTTCGAAGAAGAATAATAATAGAATAATTACAAAGACAAAACGGTATTACTTAAATTTGCTGGAATTCGAGTAAAAATACCGTCGCCTCGATACAATTTAAAAACAAACGTGAATCGTTAGATTATCGAATTGTGAAAATTAATCACGCGAATTACTATAATCGATAATTAAGTAATCCTTACAAGAAATGATTGCGTTTCATTTAATAAATTAAAAACAAGGAAATAACACATTATTATATTTTGTATACTTTTATACTTTTCTTTAATTTTAATACTATCAAATTACAAAGTATAATCAATTAAAATAAGCTCTTGGCTAATTTATTAAAGAGTAGGTATCAATAAAGTTTCGGGATCTCAACATGAAAGAAACTTATGAAAAATATAATTAGAGGACTATTTAAAAAATGGAATATTAAATCTCTTATGCAATATTCTTAATTTCTAACAATTTCTACAGTATATTTTCCATATGAACTCAAATGTACAAACAATATATCAAAATATACTAAATAAAATGATAAAAGTTGCAGATTAGGTTGCTCTGGTATGTCGATTCCAGATTAACTTGCCATGCAAAACAACTTAACTGTAGATTAGATATACTCAACGAAACACTCTTCTGCATCTTTCAATTGTCTTCTTTATATCAAAAACAAAAAAGATGGAAAAATTGATAATCTGCTTGGATATTACAGGTATTGATCGACACTTTTGCTCATCGTTCAGATTATCGAGAGTTTCTGGCTAGTTTCTAATAGTTGTAGTATCACAAGGAAATGAAAGATAGTTTGTAACATAATGCGATATAAATCAAGCGCGACAGCGATTGTCCGACATCACCAGCAACGGGCATAATTAATTTTCAGAGGGAATCATTTCGCCGTTAAACTTCTTGACAAGCCGATAAATTGATGCCGCAACGAAACCTCCCGCGATTAATCCTCATGATAATTGATCGTCAACCATATATGCGACGACACTGTCGCGTCGGTTGCCCTTGTCGTTCGAGACGGAGAAATAACGAATGTAGGTACGCACGTCGAGTATCAGCGGGATATCGGTTTCTGTATTTTTGGTTAATCGCCAATAATTCCCTGGCCGGAGGCCCGACCTGAACGGACTAATGTCCCTGATATGTCTCATACGTGATATCTGTTACGTGCATGGCAAGACAAGCATGTCGTTATGCCGATAGTACGTACTATGTCCGTATTGATATGAACGAAACGCTTTGACATTTGGGACTTGTAATTAATCATCTCCTGTATATCAATCATCCGTAGTTCCGAGAATAACTTTTAAGTATTTGCGAAATTATCTAAATCTTTTTTATTTTAAATCTCTCTCGTTCCACTCTGTTATGTCAAATTGTGTTAATTTATTGATATTAACTTAATTATAATAACAACTATATGCCACTATTTTATTTCAATTAAAATAATAAGATTATTATGCCATAATTCAATCTGTTTCATGTACTGCCTAAACATACTTATAATAAATCGCTACGAATGGAAACGAGTGATATGACGAGTGCATATATCATGTCGTAATTTATGTTGTGGCATGTTGCAGTAAATCATTATGGAAGCAAAAGAGGATAAAATCGGGCGATCTCGGCTGCCAAAATTGTCAGTTAGTGAAAATGATAAACATCGCTGGCGGCGCACGCAATGCTTCACAACGTGGTTATCAGCGCTTTAGTATTATCATGTACACCACTAAAACTAAATGCACATCCCTGACGTACATTTAGCATGGAAGCTTTTACGCGTGAATGCGCGCGAAATGGTCTGAAAATATATTCCCATTTATCTCTTGCAATTTCAAATTAAGACTCAATAAAGCGCAACATTACAAATTTGATATTTTATTAATTATAAGTACATGTGTATGTATCCAATTTAAATTTATTTCTGTCGACCTTAAAACTGATTTTAATATTCAACATTAATATTTTGGTGATTAAACTTTAAATTAAAATTCAAGAATTAAGAAAAGTTTAATTTCAAAGAATTTACTCTTTTCGCGATGCCTTAGTTAGGATAGTTTAGGAAAATTAATGCGGTGTAAAAGTGCTTTTACTACACTTTATACTGAATTGTTAACACTCGCCGTTTCCGAGATTACATAATTAACGCGACGAAATCGATATTTATAATAATGAATAGGGGAAATAGTTCTTTTGCATGTATTGACGACGGAAAAAACTTCAACTTCAACTTTATCATCGGTGAAATTGGGTGACGTTTCTATAAATACCATCGGCTCTTAATTGAGTTTGAGATCGTAATGCCGACGTATAACGTATCGTTATTCATTTAGTGATGGATTTAGGTTTGGCAATAATAACCTGGTCGCCAGGTTTACATAACGTCGCCGTGGAAAACTGTCGTTATACTCGACAACAGTCGGCTTTATAAATTCAATGTGCACGATCCAAATAACGTGTGTGCAGAGTTTGCAGAAATGCAACTAGAATTTTTTTTAACGTTTAACAAATTGTTAAAGAAAACCGCATGCATACATATAATGCAATATTCCGGGTTATGTACGTACATGATTGGACGCCGTGCCGCGCCGGGGAAAAACGTTGTACGCGCAAACTGGCCGGAAAGTCAAATGTCAACGGCGATACGCAACATAGCTTGTCGATAAACTTGGGACTCGTTCGATTCATTCGTATCGCTGTTCCATTCTGCCGTAGCTCGAGAGCTTCCTGTCTCTCTCAGTTTTTGATGCACACACGCTTCAGTCGTAGCACACTCAATTGCTTTTATATAGGATGCTCGCGAATTTCAGTCATATTTTACACGCTCCGCCAAATCTTCCCAAAAACTGATGATAAAAGAGCGCATTGGTCGATTTCTGCGATTCTCTCGCGTGTACGTGTGATATTCTTTGTTATAAAAGTCCGTAAAACGAGAGAAGTCTTCTAAATAACTTGTAATATGACCTATATATTTTTTCCCGCTGACGATAAAAAATAGCTCGTAAATGCATCATTTACACCCTCTGGCGAACAATAATAGCTCATATTTTTGCTGCCCGCACGTCTCACTTTATTCTCCTTTCATCAGTAAAAATCGACAGGCGTAAAACATCAATTGTTCTTATCATGACGCGTCTTGATAAAAATAAACTTTATTAAATGCGTTAGAAAAGTTTGGAGAATTTTTATACAAAGGCCTGCATACAAACAAAAAGAATAATCTCTTCATAGATTGTAAAAGACTTTTCTCTTCACGGAAAACGTATAAAAATTTTTATGTAAATTTTAAACATGTCGCGTGTTTAAAACTAGTCGCACAACCTCTGCCAACGACTGTATATTGCATTATTGCATTCCTATTTCTCTCTCTATCTCTCTCTTTCTCTCTCTCTCTCTCACTCTCTCCCTCTCCCTCTGAACTATAGTCAAACTTAATTTATCAGTGCGATAAAATATAAATGACAGGCATAGAAATTTCCATCGTACAAGTCGTTTTCTATACGTCTCGTGCGCGTATTTTATTATAGAAATACAATTTTATCTTTCAAGATAAAATCTTTTGAAGAGAGAAGTCACAGAAAATTGCAGTCAAAATAGATCGTATCGGAATTTTGGATAAAAGAATATTTGATCGTTTCTGTAAGATCTTCCGTTTACAAGTAAACGCATGTAAACAGATGTAGAATTTTCTATCAAAGTTAGTAAAAAAAAAAAAAAAAACATCATTCTTTATTAGATATCAAATTCGCATTCGATAATTGATATTCTTGTGCAGAAACTAATACAAATTGAAAAAATTGATACGATATAATCATTAATATTTCACATCGGTCAATAAAACAAGAATTTCATAATTGTTGAAATGCGCTGGTAGATAATATTATAAAAGTTATCTGTAGAAGAAACAATTGTCTGAGGTATTTAAAATTTAATATTTTAGTGTACCAAAAGAGGTCTCGAATTATTTTTGATATTTACACTATATCGCTTTTGATCGCTTTTATTACAGCCATCAAAAGGGCAGTTGATATAGTCGGATAAGCTTTTAATGTTTTACGACTTTTATACGCGGTGTCTTAAAAAAATTTCGACCACAATTAAAAATAGACATTTTTATATAAAAAAATTTTTATATCTTGGAAATCTACATCAAAATTAAATTTAGAATAAAAATTCTATCAAGATAACAATCGTTTGAATTAAAATAAGACTAAAGATTTTATAAGATAGTTACATTTAATTACATCTTAGAGATCTAAATATTTCACTTTCAATACATAATATCTCAATACATAAATTCAGAAAATATCGAATCTTATCTTATCGAAAATTATTTGTCAATATCATTAAAAATAGAGTCAAAATTTCTGGAACACTTTATATATGCGCAGTGGTTTTATGTACTAGCATTCGTCGACTCGTATAACACGACATTAATTTTCGCGTGCATGGCCCATTATTTCCGCTTTCATTTCCGACTATGAAACGTGCGCATATTACATTGTCCATAGGGTGGGTCTAAAGTTGTACGAAGAACTTTGTTCCCATGTTTTTGATTCAAAAATAATAAAAAATGTTCCTATCAAAATGCAACCAATTATTTCCTATTTGTTTAACATATTTGAAGCATACAAATATCTACATTTAATTTCTGTACGATACATATATTCTTTTACTTATTATCCTTTTTATTAATTTGTAAAATCATTTTCGATACATTTTGATTATTATGAGAAAAATGTATGATGTACATACAAGCACCATTTTAATTTTGAATAATAATAACATTCCATTTTTCTTTTTCCGTTTTTTCTTCGCATTTTAGAATGAAAGAAGCAAAGTTAGAGGATATATGTATAGAATATTCAAGTACTAAGCGTGTCTTTATTTAATAGGCACGTTGTGTTTTTTTACAATCTCTCTCTTAAATTTTTTCTGCTTCTTTAACTTCAAAGGTTCGTACACTAACATGAAGTAAAATGGAGTTTGCGGCATTATAGAAGTAACATCTTCATTTGTGGTCGCTTAAGGGGAAATTCTCTCGGAATTTTAATCCTCCTAATGTTGAAAGATGGTACAAGTTGGTATGATATATATATATATATATATATATATCGTAATTTGTGCAACATTTTAATTACGATAGAGCACTGAAGTCTGTATATCATTAAAAATTGATAATTATACTTCGTTACGTAATCCGTTTCATTTAATTTCTTTTGTAAAATAAAAAAAAAATGTATAATATTATCTTAATAATAACAACAACTTACTATATAACTTTGATGTGTTATATACATATACAATGGAATAATATTTTATTTTATTTGGATATTACATTTCTAACTACCTCATCATAAAATTAGCGCAAATAGCTGTGTTTATAGCATTCATCAATATTTACGATATGGATTATAGTTATAATTAACTTGCAATAACCATAGCATCACGTTGCAGTTACGCTTCTTCTCTTTTCTATTTTTGTTTGTAACAATAGAGTTTTGGAAAAATGAATAAAAAAATTGTATCGACGAGCCGCTATATCTCTCGAATGGATTAACAAAGTCAGTGTTCCGCTCATTCGTTCGCGGACACGCGTATTAAAAAGTGACGCTGAAAAATCAGTCGCTGCGAGCAGCAAAAGCCATCCGTAACGCGCGGCATACGTCGTTTAGTCGACGCGTGGGAAAATCTCTTTCGACACTTTTCGCCGTACAGAGTTTTGGATGTTGCATCGGCATGCTGCCGGTTTCGCGACACGACCCTGCCTTCGGCTCCGTTCCGAATTGCGCAAGAGGATTTTTATGGATGACGCGTGAATGACACATCATCTCCATTTACACGTGAACGAGCGCAACTCGCGCACTCAAAGTAGAAATACAGAGGAGATATTATAAATTGTCACAGCTATAACAATATCTCGATTTTTATCTTCCGCTTCGAGTGTATTGACGAAATTTTTCATACGATTTGATGGCCAATCAACGTCATAGCGGCAAAGTAAATTGACAACAATACATGCAAGATTATGTGTCGATTTTGAACTTTTGCACTAAAAACATATTTGCAATGTTAAAAAGACTTGAAGAAGACTCTATATTTGAGTGCGAGTGCTTAAAATTAAACGTTGTATTAAATCAGATATATGAGTATAAAGCAAGAATGGACTCAAGCGTTTCTATTTTCCGCGCGTAAATCTCGGAGTCCTTTTCGGCGCGAAAGGAGCAGAACTCGCGTGTCATAAAACGTCATAAAACGTCATCGTGAGTGTAGGATATTCACAGAGATCGCGTAGACATAGCTTTAAACGCGTCCATTTACTGCAGGCTTTAGCGCTGTCATTTACAATCGGGCGCGCCGCCGTTTTATCGTCGCTAAAAGACGCGTCCGCGCGATCGGACGTCGAGCGACGCGTCCACTATAATGTGTCTCGGTTGTGAAAATAAATCGCGTGAGTGTCGATTCTCGAGAATTAACGAGATCGGTGCTTCCTTCTCCGTGCCACCTCCTTACAAAATGCAAAATTATACTAGAAATGTCAAAGGGAAAGAAGAAAAGGAAAAATTACACAATTCTTAATTTTTTCAGAAATAACAAAATGTTATTAAACAAGCAAGTTTGAACAGTAATATGAATGTAAAATAAATTATAAGTATACAAGTTATGATTTGACATAAAAATTACATTCGATTATATATATATAATTCTAATGCTAATAGGAAGGACACGTGAATTACAAAGTTATGTAAATTTAGTAATAACCGTTTAACCGTAGTAACTTTTTATTCACAATTAAAGTGTGTGCGGGTGTATCAGGTTTTTGAAAGTCTTAATTTTTATCAAAATGTAAATTGTGTGTGCATGTCGCGCAGTGGCTGTTTAACACAATATCGCGGTAAGAAGAGACATCGTGGCTGTCGTTCTGAGACTTTCGAGACTATCCAAGAAATGGAAAAATAAAGTGTCCACGTCTCGCATCTCGCGAAACCGGCCATTTTGCCTGTGAGGATTGTGAAGCTGAAATTCGACATGTGATATTCTTGAAAAATCATTCTGAATTTATATCTTTGCGTCACGTTCCCTTATTGTACTTTCTTATTTCGCGTATATTTGGGTGCACGTATGTACGTACGTATATGAAAAAAATGCAGTTGAACAAGTTTTATTTCACGGTGACTCGTGCTTGATTTCAAAGCATATATATATATATATATATATATATATATATATGCTTCGATTCATCTCTGATATTGCGCTTCAATTCGATGATTTTTTTTGGCACTAGACTACTAGAGCTTGTTGAACATTTTTTTCTCTTTTTGAGAATGATAAATGGTCCGAAATGGAGACTAAAAATGCAGAAATATCATCAAAGTTGTCGCTCGATGAATGGATCGCGCCAATAAATTGCGGTCTTCGGTAAATTGCTTCGGATTATTATGTATATATTAATAGTGAAGGAAAGGATCTATTTCTATAAAGAGATTAAAGTAATAAAGCCGAATTCTCAGAGAAAGCAAAGAAAGCGAACAAATACGATTCAATAGCTTATTTCAATGAATTCAAATGACACTGTTAATTCCTCGCGACGCTTCGCGCAATTTCCTCTAATGCCGCGGAAAATCATCTTGTCGCAGGAAATCGGCGAATATTTTTTCAGCGCTCGAATAGAAGAGACACTTTATGAAAGCGCAGATAGGAAATTTCGCGGTGCTTTCTTTCTTTTTAAACACTTTTACTTGCTCAGTTTTATGAAACACGTTTCGCCACCTTATAAAACATGAAAATGTCCGAGTAGATTCCTCTTGTTTATATATTTCACGAGATAAACCTGAAATTTTTAATAACACACGTGGTCAAACTTTCACGGGTATGTCTGTTGAAACAACGTTCGGTTGAATTATTAGAAAGATTAGAAGGAATTAGAATTGCCGCTCTTTATATGAATATCACTACGATAACAGAGAGTTACATAGCTACGGCCAAGCAATAATAAGTGCTTAATCCGCACTAATAAGACTTCGAAGAAAGAAAAAACATGCTACCAACGCCATTGTATTATTCTGTCTTTATTTTTCGTTCATTAGATGTAAAACAAGGATAGCGCGCTGTTCGAACATAGCCTAAGTATGGCACTTTGTAAAGAAGTAATCTAAGAATATAAGTATTATCCAGCTTACGCCTTTTTGTCAAAATAAATTGCTCTGAGAACGTGATAAGATTTTTGATTAACAGAATTCGTACATTTAAGAGATTCTTGTTTAATCATGAAAGTGAATTCAGACATTCGGTATGTGTAATTCTTGTTTAAGAATAAATAAATATTTTAATCACGTGTATTCGTTTAACTAATAATTCGGACCCAACACGATGTTAGGGGTTTCTTGCCGAAAACACCGTGGGCAATAAATTAATAAAAGATGAATCAGCTCACATACACGGGATGGATGAAGCAAGAAATAGAACCCGCGAGACGAAGCAACGAAGAGCTCGTCGATAAACTCACTTGCCGCGTTCTCGTTTACTGCGCAGGTTACGGCAACATTTGTCCCAGGACAAAATGGGGCAAAGTCGCGACTATAGTGTACGCAATAATAGGGATGCCACTTTTCCTCCTGTATCTCAGCAATATCGGCGACATTCTGGCCAGAAGCTTCAAATGGACCTACGCCCGCTGTTGCTTGTGCAAGTAAGATCGTTCCATGCTCTTCACAAAAGTGTGTCACATTTCTCTAATTGATCCTTTTCAGTATAACTAAGATCAGATTTAAAAGTTTTAAAACCGTCATCGTCGAAGTTAATCACGATCGATTTTTCAAGATGTCGAAGAAGACCATACGATGCGACAAGCGCGAGAGCGTCGGAGATATCCAATGATCCTGCTGTGAAAAGAGATCGATGGCAGGTAAGCGACGCTCCGCTGCAACCGTTGCAGTAATTAGAATCCGATTGCATTCTAAGGAAGTAACATTGTGATGCGGTAAAGTGCAGGGCTTTCACATACAGAATCCCTTAGAATTATCTCCGATATCCAAAATCCAAAATAAAGACCAGGCTAAAACAAATGTTTCAATGTTGAAATCACATTAATCTTGCTACGAGCGAATCCTGATATTTGGGATATATGTCATATTCGAGAGGTATCACACATAGAGAATATTTAAAGAAAAATAATATTTGTCTCTTGGCTTTTGCATAAATAAAATAGCTTGGAAGCCTACTGATGAGCAAGAATATTTATATTATGTACTTTGATAAGTAAACTGTAATATTTAACCAAACGAATGTTTCAACCTCAATTGGGTCATCTTTAGCGCAAACAACAAATTATGAGTTCCTCCGGAATGATATGATATAAATTCAGTCAAATTAAATTTTGTTCATTTCATCTTACGTATTTGACATACTTTGCCTTCGTCTTCATTCATCATTTCATGAGTAATTTGTTATTTGCCCTAAAGATAACCTAATTGAGGTCAAGACGTTCGTTTTGTTAAATATTATAGTTTACTTATCAAAATACATAATTTATAAATATTTAAGCACCAACACCTTGCTCAGGCTTCCATGCTCCACGCTTGACCTTCGATTTAAAGAAAGTTTGTCTGTAGGTTGTAAGCACGTATGGCGGGGAAGTAGATACGTCGAGCTTGGATGCAGAAGAAACTTTGCCTAGAGACGACGACAACGGTGCAGGCGTTAACGAAGGCGACGGGAACGACGAAGACGATGACGATGAGAACGACAGTTACGATCCTCAGCATGTCACGGTGCCGTTAACTCTCTGTCTCGCTATTATGGTGGGGTGAGTATCTGACGAGGGAAATATGCAATAGAGCAATTAATTTTAAAAGATATATGTATTTTTAAAAAAGGATGCAATAGAATAGACAAATGAATTAAGAAAAAAATAACAAAAAATTTTATTTCTCTTGAAATAGGAATAGTTCGTTTTTGTATATATTTAAAGTTTATATTTTAGTAAAATAACTTTCAAAATGTGTGTGTGTGTGTGTGTGTGTGTGTGTGTGTGTGTGTGTGAGAGACAGACATATCACTTTTTAAAATTAACATAAAATATTATATATGTACCATTTTTTTCTGACATTATTTAATTTAAAAAAAGTTGCAAGTGTCTAATCTAGATTTGAAAATTAATTTTGCCATATCTCCTTTCAATTCAAATCAAAATTCTATTAAGATTATAAAGTGAAATTTTCCACAAATGCCTTATATTTGGAGCTATATTAACGTTTAGCTTACTGTTTAGCTTACGTTTAGCTTATCAGTTTGTGAGTCTAACATTCCACGATTAAACTTGCAATGGATGTCATTTTCTCTCTCGGAAACTCGGGAGAACCGCTGGCAACAAAATCAAACCCCAAACTGATAGTACATTTTTTTTACTTTTCTGCTCTCGCTAGGTATATTTGGGGCGGCGCAGTTCTGTTTTCGATATGGGAAGATTGGAATATGTTGGATGGTTCTTACTTCTGCTTCGTCTCTTTGTCAACCATAGGTTTCGGTGACATCGTCCCTGGCGACAAAATCTACTCTGGGCAAGGTCTCGATTTGTCTTTTATCTTCTGTTCTATGTACCTGATGCTTGGTAAGTTTTACATATACGATGACACGTCTCTTATTGTTAATATGTATAAAAGTCAAGAAAAGAGCTTCCTTTCAGAAAACAGACTAAAGGCATGTAAAATTATTCGGTTTAAAATCATTCGTGTATTTTAGATGACAGCAAATTGGAATAAAAAATAGATAGCTATAATTTTTTAAGAAATCCGATTGTCATAGAATTTTCGACGCTCAACGCCGCGACGCAAAAACAATCGTTTTAAAAGGGATCAACTGCTTTAAATCCTGCAACGCGATTTCATCTGTTGCTGTACAGCTTTCCATGCTGCGAGCGCATTAAGTTCGTTTCAATCAATATCCGATTGCCGGGCAGATTTTTCGCAGAAAATATTCAAGTGCTTTCAAACGTTTCGATTGCTCCCGCGTACGAGCGGTGCAGCGCTTTCAATTCGCGCAACAATTGCAGGCGCAATAATATCCGCGATGCTTAAAATCACGCTCTAATCTAATATTCGATACAGAGACTTTACAGAAATATCGAATCATATTTTTTTATATTTTCAGGAATGGCACTGATCGCTATGTGTTTTAATCTCATGCAAGAGGAGGTAATCGCCAAGATACGTAGCCTAATGCGGATCATCAAATACATCTTCAGATGTGAAAGATGACGCACGAGTTTTCATTGTGAGTCTGCACTACTGCTATATAATCGGTGAGTTAGCAAATATTTCTCTTCTCGTTCATTCAGTAATCTGATCTTGCATGATTTTTAATATTTACGACAGAAGAAAGAAGAGAACATCAAAGGTAATTCATTAATTCTCTCTATAATTTAATTTAATTTTCCTAAAACTCATCCTGTACTCTAATGCTAAAAAGTTGTGAGACTATATTATTAGAAATTTTAAAAATCATGTGATCATTTTTTGTAAAAAGGGACTGCTTGTGCTATACATATGATCCATACGAGCAAAGAATAATCGTTTGTAGCGTGTAGATATATCTTTGATGTTCTCTCCTCTTTGAACTTTCCTTCAAATCTCTCGCGAGGCGTAGAGGCATGAGTGAACGAAGAGCGAGTACGATCGAATGATCGGATAGAAGCGTTGCATTGTACACAACAGCGAGAACAATAAGACAAAGATCGTAAACGATAAATTCTGTACAACTATTTCGCGTCACAAACGCGAATGATTGATATTTGCTTTCATTAATTTGAGAGATTAAGGAAAAGTTTTATGAAAACAGAATTAACGTTTTTAGTTGAATAATTATCCAAAGTAGCACGAAGTAAGCATTAAACATCAATTTTACTTTACGCTTTTCAAAACGAATAAAAGAATTTTTCTTGAAATCTTTTTTTTCGGCAAAAATTTTATCGTTTCTAGAATTACATATCCGAATTTTTTGTTTATCCGTTTATCGGATCATTTGTTGCCGCATCGACGGTAAATAAAGATCAAATATGTCACCGCGCGCGCGCGAGAAAGAGAGAAAGAGAGAGAGAGAGAGAGAGAGAGAGAGAGAGATGCGTATGTATGTACATACAATGTATATGTATACATATATATGCTTGATGAACAATATCAATAATAATTGTCAAATTACGTATATTGTAAATAGTAATTGTCAAATTACGCGTAGAAGAAAACGAATCGAGAATAGAGGACCGAAGGAGACGTAGATACGAGTTGGACAGCAAGAAGGTGTAAAAACTTTAAACAAAGCATTACGTACGCAGGTGTAAATACTAGAACAAAAGAAAAGGTCATAGTCTAGGACACTCTAGCATGATCGAGTATCGCAAAGCCACCAAAGGTATATTAAAGGAAAATATTCGGGATGAAACGCGATTACGATATGTGAAGCTATTTATGATGACTAGAAGCGATCGAGCATTTGCAAAAGTGGCTAGGATTTATATTCATATAATTGTAAATAAAATTTTAAGTATCTCTTATCGGAATATAGATTGAAATCATTCTGTCGATCATTTGATGTTCCCGTGGCGTCGTCGTCAACAGATCAAAATGAGTGAATATCGTCTAAAATTTCAATCAGATTCAGATTACGTATATTACGTAAGAGATACGATGCATAATGCATGTTAGAATCTACGGATCTAGATGTACTAAAAACGGTTGGCCCGTTTACCAACCATCGATTTCTTTGCGTTTCACATCCAGTCCCGAATTTATGATATTTAGAAATATTATACATAAACGATAAAACAAAAATCAGAATAAATAAAATATAATAAATAAATAAATATAATAAACGAATAATTGACGATCTGTGACAAAAAAATCAATTGCAAACTTATAACTTATTTTATATTTATATTTATTTTGCTATTATATCGTAAATTAAACGATACATATGTATACATGAAAGAAAGAATAACGTAAATTGAGTAAATATAAATCTTCCTAAAAATCAGAATCTCGAAAAATTAGTCTTACTTAGTTTTATACTTCATCTATATTTAGCATATCTGAGTCATTTAAGCATCAATGTGCGTGATCGTGTATACTTGAAAAGAAAGGAAACTGATGCCTTTCGACTGATGCTAATCGTCGTTTCGCGCGTGCATCGTCATCTTGAGTTGCGCGATAAGAAAATTTGCAGACGAGAGACGTGAACGAGCAGATTAGCTATAAATAAACAAGTTTTTTCAATTGCAAAACTAATGTGGATTCTCGCCATCATTAATGTAATCTCGGAACGAAAATAAAAAGGCATCAGTGCGTGCGTAATAGAGGCGAAGAAAACATTTATAAAGATGCGAGAGGAAGAATAAAAAAGGGCGGTAAAGTATAAGAAGGAAAAAGAAAAAAAAGAGGATGAGAAAGCGAGAAAAGGATAGGAGAACACACAGGTCGACGGAACGGGGCTGCGACTACGCGCTTTCGCATGCGACCCTCCCGCCTCCGTTCTTGTTGTACATTTGCCGCACATGCGCCATGCGCCACAGCCACCCCCGGAGACGGAGATCGGAGAGCGATCCTGCGCCCTGCGGCCACTACGGGGGTGCGTCCGCACGTAAAAGCCGGCGTACGTTTCTCGCTCGCTGTCGTCGCTTGGCTCGGCCTGCTCGCATTTCACTCACATATTTCCCGACTTCTTCTAGCTTCGTCTGTTCGATCGAAACTCGACCACAGCCGCGATCTCGATCCGCCGGGCGACAGCAGAGGCACATCTCTCGTCGAGCTCATCATCGCCGAGCGTCGAATCGTGCTCTATCGTTCACCACCGACAGTTCGGAATTGGCTCGATATCCACCAGTTCCGCGAGTTTGAACGTATCTCACCAGACAGTGTTGAGACATGAGACTTGTTTTAAACGTGAAAACTTTGACGGAATATAGTTTTACGGAAATGTTTGTTGGATTTTGCTGCAGTGTATCTGCCGCACGAGGAGTGAATTCTAGCTAAAGGAAGAATATCTGCGCGGAAATAGATGGCCGCGAACGAGGACATTCATCGTCCACAGAGTGAAGTTCGATAGAGCTCGCGTAATACGATCGGGACGGCATTTAGTTATGTTGTTTAGTATAGCGAGATAGTGCATTCAATGATCGACGACTCGATTCTCAACACAAATCTTTATTTGAAATCTTTATTTCACACAGTGAAAGATTTGCGGTACAGCATGCTGCTTCGTTCTCTACCGTTATCCTTCGCTGACAAATTTTTCGTAGCAATTTTATAATGATTTTTTTATAGTGGCATTAATTCCTTATATTGAGTATTAAAATAGCTGTCGCTCTTGTTCGAAAAATTCTCGAAAAATAAGGCCATGGAACTTGAGTTTGGAACAGAGTGAGTAATGTGATACGTTTGGTCAACTAATTTACTAATTGTAAACAGATATTTTTTTATACCATGGGCAATATAAAGATAATTAAATTCTCATTATCTTTATAATCGTTGCATCAGGGATCTATAATAATAGCTCGCCACATTATAATGGAATCAGTGATTATTAAAATAGTGAAATTATAAAAAAAGATATATGGTCTGCAAACAATTTTCTTTTCTAAGTATTTTTAAATTTTCAAATTTTTGTCAACGTCTTTTAAACCAGGAGAATTTAAGAATTAATTGAAAAGTTATTCGCGCGATTCATTTTATTTGTGATATATTCAATTCTTATATCCCGATCGCGCTTAAAATTAATCATCTCCGCGTCCAATGGTCGAGCGTTCATTTTTCATAAGGGATACTTGGGGACAATTCCTCAGGGTAAAGGATGAACGCGTGATTCGAAGCGGTCATCGTATTTAAATTCAAAAGTTCTTTTAGTGATGCCCGTTACCGTGGCAAATCGAGAACGGATGTGGACCAACTAAGTAAATCGCGAATGATAATCAGTGCGGAATAATCAGTGACATCAGCACAATGAATTTATCACGATCTCCATATTTTTTGAGAAAACAGCGACAAAGGAATAAGATGACACAAGTAATATCGAATAGATTCGCAGTCTTTCAAAGTTTATTTCGTGAAGCGAGAGAAGCATGTTCTCGATCTTGCTCTGTTTCGGGAACGATTAAACTGTAAGTTGTTCTGTTTGAGTTGACTTATCCATCGGTATATCGGACGTAAGCAAGTCAATTATAGTCATGAACTGTAAGTGATACGAGTCAATCATAGTCAGACGGTATCGAACGTGAGTGATACGGGTGCTCCAAATGCTACATCGCGAATATGTCGAAACATAAGTGATTCGTGATAAGTGATATAAACTAATTATAATTAGAAACTGCTTGAGATTCTCTTTCTCTCTGTCAAACAAAAGAATTAACGTACAACGTTCAGAGAGAGAAAGAACGTTGATCTATTATAAATATATATATATATATATATATATATATATATATATACGTCTATATTATATATACACACAGCATATATAATAGTGTAAAAATATTATGAGACAGCAGACTGACGAGCTGATAGAACGTTGGTTTTCCAAAAAGATAAACGTGGTTTGGAATAATCGATGCTTCTAAGCGCGATTTTACGAAACTCTGCGTGATTGTGCAAACAACGGCACAACAGGTTTTTTCCACTTTAGCGGTACGATATGTTTCGCGAAATCACTATGAGAATTTAAGGATCGCCGTCGGAAACGCGAAAAGCAAGAGTGAGGAGCAATCGCTAACGTGGTAAGTTACGATCAAAGAGTAACAATCATACATTTTTCAAATGTATTTTGCAAAGTGATCAGCGCAACGTATTAGAATTAGAAACATCGCAATGCATTCCTTTGCAATTAGTAGTGCAATTATTTTTAGCGTTTCGTTTTGCTCGTGTAAATACTGAAACGTGAAATGTGAATGTGAACATCATAGAGGAAAGCATTCTGAATGTTTTATACCCCTTTATTTCAAGCTTTGAATAATATTTTTTTCTCAAATTATTAGCGATGTTATGATAATTTTAAGAACTTAGAAAAGTTTAATATAGAAGATGTGTGAATAGAGTGTCATATTTTACATCATCTTAAAGAAATTGTAGTTGGAAATTTAGTCAGAGAGTAAGATATACATATATGTTACAAAGCAAAATAATAAAATCATGGCCTTCTGCAAGTTTTCCTAAACGTTGAAATAGTTGCTTTTTCATCACTACTGTTGGAATTATTTTATGCAGCACCAACAACAAATATTCTCGTCTTAATCGTTGAGAAATCATTGCTAATATAAACACTGCAGTGTGCTTTATGTAGGTATATGTGAAAAGAAGAACATTCAGTGTAAAACCTGGCCGTAATGGTGACATAAAAACTGTGTAACGTATATACGCCATTATGTGAACAGGGAAGTGTGTCAAGCAAAACTTTTTCTTTCTCTCGTATTGCGTTCTCGTTTACCTATACCCGTGATTAAAAATTGGCGAGACAATTTTGCTTTTCCAAGTAAGGTTAATCCTTGCTTCTTGATAAGTGTATTAATTCCCAGTAATAAATGTGCGATGACGCGGCTCTTTCAAGAATAAAAAAAAATATGTTTACAGATTATACTTATCTCGACGAGCCTCATGCGAAAATTGTTCGAGCGAGATTGATGTGGCACTCGGCAAAATTTGCATTCGCTTACACTTCTCCTTATATATAGCGCATGAAGAAATATCACATCTCTCGAAAGTAAAGCCGAGATTCAATTACGAGTGAAATCGAATTTAAAAGCGTTTGTCTTTCCGGCCCGACAGCTACTCTCGTAGGCGAAAGCAAAGCGGGCTCTCCTCGTGCAACATTTAACGTCCATCTCGAGAATTACGAGCTTTACACGAAGCTCATTAAATTTTTAACATCTCGCTTAGCAAACGATAGATATGTATCAAATGAGTGAGCATGAATGCAAGCGAAAAATCGCATTTCGTGAAAAGTTTTCGAGTTTACGAGCAGCCTCCACTTCCTCTCGACGAACGAATTCGTTTTACTTCCAAATAGCTTCCCTTTAAACACCCCAAATTATGCTCTAGTTTTCTCGTCAACTGACAATTGGCCAAACTAGCCTATCTTCTTCCTTTGTATTTTTTTAAAATTCTCTTTTTAAATTCGAAGAAATTTTGCTTCAAAACGAATTATAAAGCCGCGTAGTAAGTAAATTTGATCCTCTTGTGTTCTACAAGTATATGAAATAAAATTCGCCTTAGGTACAAGCTCTTGATACACAAATTTTCTACTTTAATTCTCTTTTCAACACAATTCCTTTTTTGAAAATTTCCTTTATTCTTCTCTTCCTTCAATATTTTTATGTAGTTTTTTAATTATTTAACTTTTATATATACGCTTTTTTTGCTTGAGCAACGTGATAGTACTTGAAAAATGTAGTTTGTAGGAGAAATTTTCATCACACGTAATGTTACGCGTCGACTGTCGACTCGTCGGTGAAATTTGTGTAAAAGCGCAGGTGTTGCTGCAGCCTGCAGATAATTCATAATGTCGAAGCGCGTATAGTTGTCACTTTGCTATACAGAATCCCCCTTGGGTATTTCCTTTGTAAGACCCTTTTATTTCCTTTCTTGGCTACTTCTCCTCTTTGTTCTTTCTTCTACCTCATTTTTCTTCGACAAAACTTTATATCGAGAAACCGCATAAGGAGTCTTTTAAAGCGATTGGTTCCATTCGCGCAATATAAAATTTTCAAGTATTCTCTCTATTCTTCCTTTTTTTTGGAAAAGATGTATTATATAGAATATAATACGCTGGATACAATATTGTATTAGTTTATCACAAAATGTGTCGACGATGCATGAAAGAAAAGAACGCACGAATTTTTTACTTTGCAAAATGTTTTTTTATCATCAAAGGGAAAAATATTATTAAATCGTTTCAAAGTGATATAAAATATATCTTTGTCACAAAAAATTCGTATTAATAATAGATATATAATCTATTAAAGAGAAAAAAAAGGAAGCGTGATATTTTCTGCGTTACACTCTGTCTTCTATAAATTCTTCGATAATTTACCGCTCTCCTGCGAGTACATAATTCTTCGAGACTATTTGCACACTTTTAGTAACAAACAGGTCCTGAAAATTGCAAGTAATAAAAACAGATCGTTTCTCATAGCATACTGTAATTGCCCGTTTTCGTTTTAATTCTTGTTGCTGTTCAAGAAACGTGTAAGGATTTTCGCCAGTTGAATACCATCAACAGGAGAGTCGACACTCTCAAGATACTAAACTCTGAGAGTCTTACTTCGTCTTAGACTTGGAATGACCAGTTCTCATGGCTCCTTTATTTCTCATCTATCCGGAAGAAGAATAACTTTTACGCATAATCTTTACCTTTCTTTTAGTTTCGTTATTGCGATTGTTATTGGCGATATATGTTACGGTTGTTTATCGCTTTATCGCTGTTTGTCTATTGTTCGCTGTTAATTTACAAAATCGTCTGAAATTTTTATATATTAATCTTGCGATTTGATATGATAGAGACAGCTATGTTTAACGAAATAACAATCTAGGATAATGCAAGCCAAATACATATAAATAAATTCATGGAATAATACATAAAATATTTAACTGGAATGAAATAGCATTTCTAAATTAAATTTTACTGTTCTCTAATGCCCTGTCTGGTCATATCTAGGTGCGATATCATTTCTCAGGTTAAATGCATTTGACTCGGAAAAAGTATCAAAAATCGATACGCGAATCTGAGAAAATAACTTTAAATAGCATAGGGGAGACCGGGGACAAAAGTAACAGGGTACAATTGTAACATCGTGAATATTTTTAAAACTATAATAAGCATATGTATGTGGCGGTGAGGCAAAAATCATTAGACAGACCGACATTGGTTTGTTAGTTCCTTATCGGTTCACACAAAACGTGCACGTGTGCAGGAACAAAAAATACTTTCTTCATTCAAGTAAGTTTTATTATATGCACAAAATGTAAAATATTTTTGTTTTTTAATGGTAAAGTTATAACGTATTATCTAAAAAGGTTTTAGTAATCATTTATGTTGATGATTTGCATATTTTAATTGATTTTTATCTATATATTTATTTTGAAACTTTACTTCGAATTATAAAATATTATTGGGGGACAATTGTAACATCGATGCTTGGAGACGGTTAGCGTTGTAGCGTTATAATTGTCTCCCGATTTGCTTGGTTTTATTTAAGTTTTTTTTTCACAATGTTATTTGAACTTATTAGAAAGAAAAAGAGCTTTTTTCCGGTTTTATATAAATTTTGTTCTTTTTATTTTATTATAATTAATTTTATTAAATATATGTTATATATATCCATATAACATTGATATGTATAATTATAAATAATTGTATTGCATAAAACTTAATAAATAGCTAAGTGTTTACCTATAAATAATATAATACAACCGTCCCTGGGGCTGGGGACAGTTGTAACAGTATTCCTCATAGTGTTTAAACAGTAATAAAGTTCCCTAGTTACATTACAAAATTTAACACAAGAAAATTTTGTATTTAAATAAATTCTACATCTAAAGATCTAGGTTTTTTAAATGTAAATATTATAATTTAACTGTTATAAGACTTTAAATTCAAAATGTTACTTTTGTCCCCGGTCTCCCCAAATACAGCGCCTTGAGATTTATCCATCGAAAAGATGTTTTTCGTAATCTATTCGTCTATATTAATATACTGCATATAATCAAGTCAAGCAGGCCTTACACTGAATAATTTCTATTTTAATATCTCTCGTGAATAAATCTGGGATGTGATATTAACGCACGAGCGCAAGAAAAATAATAACCCGTTAATCCTCTCATTCACTCACTGTAACCAGGCTCCGTATTACCTACAAAAACTTCAAAAAAAAGAGGACATAAATTGTGAATTTACTTGTTTTACAATGATATTATTTTCACATATTTATACAGCGAGACATGCCCAAATTATTAAAAAATAAAATAAAAATAAACCTTGCTCGTTCCTTGGTCGATTCTAAATTACTTATTTGTTTTTTAAAAATAAAACATTATTTGATGAAAAATGTACTAATTTTTATAAAAATCAAGTAACTTATTGTTAGCCATAATTTTTGAAAGCCACACAATTTAAGACTTACGATAAAAAGGACATAATATTATATATTTTGATACAAAAAAATTATATTTAATAACATATAATTAATCGCTGATTTTCCACTGTCTGATTACTTTATGTGTCGCATCGTGTTCTTTGATGAGTTCGCACGCGTATAACATTTCGTTGAAAGGTACGTAACAAAATTAAGATAAAACTAGCTTCCGAATATCGAGTTTCGTGGAAAAGCAAAAGTAACTCGTGAGTGTGCGACCGCTGAAAAATAAATCGATGCTAGACTGTTCGTTCGATTGCACACGCATTTTTAATTTCACCCCTTTCTCACAACTCTTTAGTTAGAGGGACACTGAGGGTGCAAACAACAGCTCCGTTCGACGGAATATGATACATTGTCGCGCGTGCCAGCTATCACACGTGATGGTATACGTTTTAATTAACATCGTCAAATGTGGAGCACATCCACCCTCTCATTTACCCCTCCCCTCCCCCCCTCCCGTTCTCATGTTCGCGACAAACGTCACGAGCGATGATCCTGTTAATTCCGCAGCACGAAGCGTGCGAGTCGGTTAAATAAACTTTTCGATTGAAAACCGCATCCCGCGCGAATTAATTGCAAAAACGCGTAGATTACACGACCTCACTGAACCTGCCTTGCCGTGCTATGAATGCGATTTTTTCGGAAGTCATGCATGTTCCATTTTCGACGAATTGTACGTTTTGTTGTCATTCTCAACGGAAACCATTAGGAAAAAAGCTCATTCACGGATGCATCTCGGAGCACACATTTTCTCACACTGTTTAGAGACTTTAGAGTATTATATTCTAATTTTAAAATTTAAAAGGATGACAACACTCGGTTTATATCATTATTATTCCGTCGCTATTTTACTATTTATGATGCACGTGATGTATATATGTATAGTTTACCACGCAAATTAAAACTTTACTATATGATGCGACTATGTGTCGCATGTTGATTAAGAGTTATAAGAATTTGTAAATTTTTAATTTCTATGGAAAATTTCTATCGCGATAATTAAACAAAGTTCATTAATTTGTTATCTGTTTAAATACTACTACATTATTTAACAATTCTCTTTTATTAAAGCTACCATCTGGTGGCTGTTTTGCATGAGACAGAATAACAGGAAAGAATTCTTTATTACAAGATCGAGAATATGGAAAATGTAACGGACAATCGAGAAACTGCAAGCTACCTCACCCTTTGTCAGACAAGAGAAAAACTCCGAAAAGAAAAAAAATTAATTTATTTAAGCACACTGCACAGACGAATATAGAAGAATATGCTAGAAGAATATAGTTAGATTTTTGCTACATCACATCAAGAGGAAAAGGAAGATCGAAATAAAGTGAGAAATTTAGTGAGACAACAAAAACTACTATATTATTAAAAAATTCATGTTTAATTTGTCCGAAAATAAAAGAAAAATTTTAATATTTTCCTTTTTTTTTATTCTTATGTAGTAGTGAGAGGGAGATATAGGTACAGAGTGGCCCCTAATGTTTTGGCCAGACTTTGAGATTTTGTAAGAAATTTAATTCTAAACAAAAAGTTTCTTATAACCATATGGGTCGAAAAATGCTTTCTTAAAGTTATTGTCCAAAAACTTTACGGTTACTTTATACATTTTCATAAATATCATGGAAAGTATGCATTTTTTTTTACAAAAAAATCTTAAAACAAAAGTTGTAACATATTAAATTATCTTTTAAATGGGACCAAAATAAGTGTAATATGTTTCACAAGTTTTGAAATAATAATTTCAAATGTGTTTTACGAAAGCATTTTTCGAATTATTTTTATAGAAAATTTTTTGCTCAGAATTAAATTTTCTACAAAATCTCAAAGTCTGACCAAAGACTTTTTATATAATTTAGAATAGTTGAATTCTAATTTTTATACTTTAATAGATTAAAGTGGTACAATTTTAAACAAATTAAGATTATTTGAATCCAATTTCGAGATTCAAGTTTGGTAACTTTGATCTCATTGTGTGCAGGATACTAAAGGATTACCATTAAACCAAATTTGAACCTCGAAAATTGGATTCAAATCTTATTTTGTTCAGAATTGTACCATGTTTGAAATTGCACTACTTTATCTTATTCATGCTTTATTTATGCTATATTTATTTATGCTATATTTATACTTTATGTTATTTCTAAACTCACTATAAAACTGTTTCTTAATTTTTCTAATATTACAGTATTGGTATTGTAAATATTTATCTGAATTCCTTAGAAATCCTCTATCTTCTGTTCACTTTTTTCTCTTTTACTTATATTGTTGTTATTTTTAATTTTTAATGACGAAATAAATATCTACATTCTATTTATAATTCCGTCCAAAAGGGAAATTTGAGTTAAAATCGTTATTTTCTTTCCTCTTATTTTCCATTCAGGACAGCGCCTCTTATTCACTGCAAATCGTAGGGTTGGATCAGCAAAAAAAAAAAATAAATAAATTAGATTCTCGATGACAAGAGAAATTCCCAAAGAGGCGGAGAATTAACGAGATTACGACTTTAATTATGTCACTCGATGAATGCGGGGATTAAACACGGTCTCATTTCATTTCATACAATGTCTTAAACTTATCGTGCTGTCTCATATTCTTTAAAAAATTCTAACAAACGATGACATCTTTTAAAAAAATTTTCTTTCAAAAAAAGCTGATAAAAATTTCTCCAAGAAACTATTGTAAACACATTGATTAAATTCAGAAAGTTCGATAGCATAGATTTTTCATTGTATACATTTATGCACACTAAAATTTTTTCCTGTATAAAGTGACAAAAGCATCTTAGGATATACATAAAATATTTATAAAAATTTTAAACTCGCTACACTTCCAAATAATGAATGCAAAACATTAATCAATAAACATCTAATTAAGCACTAACGCTCATCGTTCTTCTTCATCAATTCTGTCATAACAATTCACATTAACTGCAATACATCACTTGATACATTATCGTATTTTTATTCGATCATTTTAATTTCAGATGATTAAATAGAAATATTGATTTCTCAATATCTTCGTATTCTTCATATACGTTCACTTTTAACTATATGTGTCCCTCTTTTCATTTACATTAAAAGATGATTCAATTGTGTTAACGAATATTTCTGCTCGAAAATTTAATTGTACGTAACGTTACCTGTTAAAATTACATATTGAAACTGGTATTTATTGAAAAAAAGTTGAAAAAGGTCTTTATTTAAAAGTTAATTGAAAAGTGGTAAAAAGCTACGGTTGAATCTGGCAGATCTGAGTTTGGTTCGAATAGGTCTTATGCGTCTCTCTAGCTGCGGACATGCACCTATTTAACTAGGATAGTCTCCGTAGAACCGATCAGAGGGAGATTCAGTTCTCTCTCTCTCTCTCTCTCTCTCTCTCTCTCTCTCTCTCTCTCTCTCTCTCTTCCTCTTCTCGTCATCGACCCTCGCACCGACCTCTACTGCCTCCAACTGCTCAGCTATCGATTGCGAACCGCCAGGGCCATGAGAAGGCATCCTCTCAACATTCTCTCACTCTCACTCACTCACTCACTCACTCTCTTTCTCCCTCTCCCGCTTCTCTATTTTCATCTCTCGTCATCTTTCGCTAACTCGTTACGCGGTGCTACCGCGTTTGCTATCAACTACCGTGCTATAACGTGCTTGTCTATAGGGTGGCTTATGTACCACTACGAGCATAAATTCCAATTAAGCGTGGTCCGCTACTTATGAGATGGAATTCCTTCCTGATCATTGCGTCGATGGACAGCCACTCGATGCGTATGATAGTCGTCACCCTTTCTCACCAGATTGCTCCAAAATTACTGTAAATATTGCTTTTAAAACACGTCTTGTAATCACTTCTGGTAGAAATTAAATCGTAAATTGGCGAGAGAAAGAAATTAAACAATGTAAGCAGTTAGTTATTTCAAGCGTAAAAAGATTATATCGTATTTTTTATTTATTTATATGTTATATTAATTTTTTGCTTCTATTTAAGCATTAATTTTAATTTTTAATTTTGAAAACAAAACTGTATAATATTAAATATAAATTTTTCTTTGTCTTTTATAATTCCAATTAATTAATTCATAAAATTGTAATTACATTCAAATTTAAATACAACAATTTGAATACATTCAAATTGATTTTGATACTTTTGATTCATTTTCTATAAAATTTCACTTGACACAAATTTTTAATTTAAAATTAACAAAGAAAAGATGTTTTAAGAGAGAGATTAATAATTCAATATTATTTTTCATCACAATCATAGCCGAGATTGCATCATGTAACGTGTAGTATTAATAGTAGTTATATACGTACAATATCTATGTTTAATATTGTAGTTAATCGGGCTTCGAATTGGATGTTAGAATCACTAGAGATCGACGCAAGCAAGCCGCATATTATGCGATGCTACCGTTTCTCTAACAAGTATGGCTACAGCAGCTACGGTGAGATATATTGTACTGCGCTTCGCACACAAATTCCAATTAAACGTCCGGAATTCCTTTCGCGTGCCAATCGATTACTGCGACAATGTAACTGCAGCAGAGTTGAGATGCGTATATTACTCCCCGGGAACTGTCAGTGGAAGTATCTTATGTCTCTGACAGTAGCTGCGATTTCTGTGAGATGCATGTAAAGATGTGACGATAGTTATATACATATAGTTCGCATCCTCATATCACAGAATTATACTGCAGTGTAGTAGAGATAAAGAAATAATCCTTCCTTATAAATTTTTTTTACAAAATGCTTTATGATTAGAATTTTCATACAATTACTTCTTTGAAAACGTTAAAAATTTGTGGTAAAACATGAAATGAACCAACATGCGTATCAAAATTAATTTGAATTTTTTATATCTAATTACAACTTCAAAAATTAATCATAGTAAAAAATTAGTTATCAAAGAAAATAAGAGAGAAAATTCACATTTAATCAAAGTCTCTTTATAAAATTTAAAAATTACAATACTTACAATTGGAACAGAAAAAATATTAAATCTTTGCTTTTTATAAGCAGTAAGGCTTAAAAGCATGAAATGTTATAATTAAAATGAAATCATTATTAATAATTATAAAAAACTGAAATAATTAAATAACTGAAATAATCATTAAAAAATGTTTAATACTATCAAATACAAAAAGTTAAAAATAAAACTTTTACTATAAAAAAATGATTTTCAAATTCGTTAAAGGATCTATTATTAAAATTAAAGTCGCTAAATGAATGATAAGAATATTTTCTTTATTTGGTAATCAAGAATGTCATCCGTTTCAATGAAACAAC
Source organism: Wasmannia auropunctata (assembly GCF_000956235.1). Lineage (NCBI taxonomy): Eukaryota > Metazoa > Arthropoda > Insecta > Hymenoptera > Formicidae > Wasmannia > Wasmannia auropunctata. The sequence goes on from NW_012027209.1 coordinate 176,872, forward strand.
AACTCTAAATCGGGGATTACAAAAGGTCTGCCGATTGGTAAGCTTTCTGCAGTAGTTGAGCGGATATAACAGTTTGTCTAGAAATGCAGGGAAGCGCGAGAAACCGTATCGATATTGGAAAATCATTTATCCCGTCTATTCCACGTGACGGGCACACCTTGACTTTTGACAGACCCGAATCACTATCTCGCTATGTAGACAGTCTAATGTATTCCGCTCAGGGCTGACTTAGGCTATACGTCAACGTCACAAGCCTTTATGCATAATATATAATACAGAAGGTTCCATTCAATATTTTGACACACAAGTGGCATGCAATCTGAAATATCAAAACTTGTTTTTATTTGACAATTATATTTTCAGGCTTGCATGCAAATAGAGTATATATTTGCAGATTTAAAATATTAAACAAGTGTATAATATATTTGACACACAATTGAAATATTTAAAATTGATTCAAAGTTGATGGTTACATCTTTAAACTTATACTAGTACATAACAGGCGCGCGCTTCGTGCGCGCTGCGTATTGAATCCCATACATCTTCCAATAACATTTATACCAAATTACATTTTAATTAAACAAATTTTAACAATTTTCAATAAAATGACGTTTTAATCGGCCATATTGAATCGCCCATTTTTAAATAAAGTCACATTTTTTTAGAAAATAGTCACATAATTCATCTTTAAGATAAGCCTAGAAAGAAGTCGATATTTTTATTTTTTTGGAAGATATGAATTTTTAAACATTGGGGAAAAGAAGCTTCAACGCAGATAACATGGCATTTGATTTTTA
>NW_012027209.1:177688-220512 GCF_000956235.1 Wasmannia auropunctata
TCCGAGAAATTTCTTGGGTCAAAATCGAAGAATGACCATGTAGGAGTTGACCTAGGTCAATTTTGTATATTTTTCGATTTCTGCAATAAAAATTTTTCCGAGAAATTTTTCGGGTCAAAATCGATGAATGACCATGTAGGAGTTGACCTAGGTCGATTTTCTATATTTTTCGATTTCTGCAATAAAAATTTTTCATAAAAATTTCTCATGCCAAAAATCGAAGAATGACCATGTAGGAGTTGACCTAGGTCGATTTTTCATATTTTTTGATTTCTGCAATAAAAATTTTCTCGACAAATTTCTCGGATCAAAAATCGATAAATGACCATGTAGGAGTTGACCTAGGTCGATTTTTTAAGATAGGATAATAAAAATTAAAAAAGTGTTACGTACATTTAATTTAAAATTTAACATACAAGTTAACATGCGGGCAAATATACATATCAAATTGGTATTTGATGATATTGTAGTATTAATTTATATTAAACAGTATAAATTAGTTAATGATTAAGCCAATCATTTTTTTATATGATCATTGCTTCTTTATGACAACAAAAAATTAATTAAAAATATACAATTGGATTTTAATATTGATATAATATTGGATCATTATTATCGATAGAATTTAACTTAACCCACAAAAATCGGACAATCTAGAGATCAGGTTCAATCCTTATAATATTAATATTTCCTTTAGAATTATTTCGCTTTACATTAGAGAATATTTTTGAATTAATATTTGCTTCAAAGCAAAATTTAGTTAACTATAAACTTTAATTAATCCTTTCATTCTTAATTGAATGAAGCACACAAGTTAATCTTGCCACATTTGATTATTTCGCGCGGATATATGTATATGGAATAAAAATTCCAATCTATCATGCCCGGTCGCATTATGACGATGCCACATGAGCCGATAGCGCAATTATGCGATATTTGCTCACGCGTATATTTCAATTAAATGAATGCTTATGGTCGGACTAATGCCAACAAATGCGCATGGCACGATGCCTAATGTAACGAACATTTGGCGATAACAGCACATACCTACACAGTATGTACAAACTATAAAAGATGGTCCGCGCATCTCGACTGCATCGTATTCTAGTATATCTATAGATATATAATATAATTTTCGATATTAAGAATTTTATTGAAATAAAATTTACTTGAAGTTAAATAAAGAAGAAGATGAGCTGCATTTGTATAATTGGCAATCGAAAAATTGTTCGTTTTTGTCAAAAGAAAAAATCTGTTTTAGATTCCGACATACTGCCTATAGAATTCATATGTAGGTATTTTCAAAGCTATTTGTTTTTAATCCGACAGTACATCATACGGCATTGAGTTATCTGAAACAGCGTGTTCCAGTTTTTTTTTTTCGGAAAAAAAACGCTTCCGGCGTTTACACAGCGATCACAATCATTTACTCGCAAAAACGCGTTAAACGGTTCCATAAACAAAACATTAAAAATAACAGTTGAGATATCTTATGTTTGCGAGAAGAAAAACTTGTACTTTCGTGGTAATACAATAAAGCGATGTGTTATAATGATTTAGAATAAATTTTTAATTTGACGATTTCGCTAAATTGCAAATGCATACATTTGTCAGTGAGAAATAAAAATAAATTAATTCCAATTAATCAAAGAATTTATAGATAAAAAGTGATTTACTAGATCCGTGAGACATTTTACGACATTAATGTATAGATAGATCGATTAAAAAAAATCCTTTTAGCGATTGGTTACGGCATATACGATATCTATCTAGTATATACATTCTTATACGTATATGTAGGTGAATGAGTACCAACGTATCTCTCCGACGTTGTTGTCAGGCAGGACGTGACGTAGAGGGTGGCAAAAGGAGCCGTACGGCACGACGACCCACATTCCGTCGAATTTAATTTCATGCCTTATCGCCGGTAGCCGTGGTACATACAATGCCTCAACTAGGGCGGTCGCGGATCTCTTTCTCGTGTGCGCACAGGTGTACGTGGAACCACCGTACAAATACGCATATGCACACATTCATTTACGTATGCTATGCACCTCGCTCTTACTCTTCTCGCACATTTTCTATTAATATCTCTCTCTCTCTCTCTCTCTCTCTCTGCAATTGCGCGTTCCAATTTTTTTCTCTTTGTATAATTAATAATATAAACCTCCTACAATGATTTATACTTCGATAAAGAGAAATACAGTAATTAGTAAACAGAAATTAGTTCAGAATACAATTTAGATTTCTATCTTTCTTTTATCTTGTCGTAAAGTAAAATTAATATTTTTCTAATGTTTTAATTTTAATAAATGTTAATTAGGTTAATGTAATTTTTCTAAATGTTATTGAACACCGATTCACTTTCAGAACAATTGTTCTATTTCTCATATTCAAATCAAACAAGTAATTCGTCACATTTATCTACGCGTTGATATCTGCCTCTCGTTTTACGTGCAAAAACAGGACAACCTCTCTTCAAACAAAGCAAGTAGCTCGTCGTTGATACTCTTCATATCTTGAAAATTTAACATATATATTCGCTCGTGCGAAACTCGTGCTCGTCTCATCGATCTACGTACGCGTTCTCTCCGCCTTGACCCTTATCTCTCTTTCTCCCTATCTCACTCTCTCGAATGCATTCACTCTCACCCTCTTATCCCTCTTTCATATTCTCTCACAGCTTCTCAGTCATTTACAGTGGCATTTCTATCACGGTCTAGGATAATGAATTTGCGTTTCGTCTCTGTCTCCGTTTCTACTGCTACTTCTCCGCTTTCCACCATTCCGACGCGGACGCGGCGCGAGCGCGTCGAGTTGCGTAAGTACGGCTATTATGCACCGTGCATCTGATGTACGCGTTTCTGTAACGAGCAAGCGCAAGCAGTAAATGTATACCGAGAGTCGATCGTGTGGTTGGCTATTTCTGCACGTGTTCCGACTTTACGCGGTGACGATTGCTTTATCAGATGTATGAGACTGACTGACAGAACGGGGTACGTGCCATCGGATCTCATGTCGACCGAATAAGAGTTTGCATTTTGTAAGCTATCGGAATAGAAATACAAATACATGATAAGACCATGTTCTTAATTAATTCCGTACAACTAACTTCCTCTGATAACATTTTACTTTAAAGTTAATTCTGTACACAAAGATATTTACAAATAAAGGAATTGCCGAAATGTTTTTTCTTTCTTAAGGAAAAATCAACTTTGTCTTACAATTAGTCACAGAATTAATTCTTATAGACAAGTCTCATGTATAAGGATACATCCTGCATGTACATGTCGTAAATAATTGCCTATGTTTACGGGGTTACGTTAGAAATAATAAACTCTTATCACTTATTCGCCACAAGAATGTTTAGACGACGATGATCGGCCGTGAGTTAACCGTGAGTCGCGCGTATTACGTTAAGTTTTCGCACGAGCGCGAAACGAAAAATTAAGCTATCAAAAAGGTTATTAACTAGCTATAATAACGAGCCAATTAGTCGGAAGGAACTTTCCAAGGATTTGTCACTGTGCCTTGCACAGCGGTCTATCATATCACTAAGACTCCCATTTCAAATGAAGTGAAGATTAGAAACACTGTCGGATTAAAACGAGGATGATCGTCCGTGACAAAATATGATATTAATATTGTTATAGCTATTAATATAGCTATTACTTGGAATGCATTCAAACATTCTTTCTTTTCTTTAATCATTTACTTTCACATCTTTTTTTAAAGCGATAGCGATATTTTCACGACAAGATATTTTCACGGAATAAAAGATGGCTTAACACAAAAGTGCAAAATGCGAGATAACGCGCGGCCTGCATCTAGGAATTATACGCGATCTATAAATTTGCTCTAAATCGCGATTAGACATTTAATGCTCTTAATCGCGATCGTGACACAGGTCAAGCAGCCCCGCACCGGATGGATGTCGACGACGATACGTAGTACGGCAACGGCGTAGAACGACGTTAGAACGTTACCGCTTGCGGCTGCAGCTGCAGCGTCATCGGTCGCTGCATCTGCAGCTGCGGTGGCGGCGGCGGCGGCGGTGCAGGCGGTGGCGGCAACCAGGATTTAATCAGAGGGCGAAACGATGCAGAACGTCGGCGACTATTATCAAAGAGCGCCGAGATGTTGTCCGGGTAGAAGCGGCGGTAGCAACAACAATAACAATAGCGCGGGCGGATCGGTGCGAGGCGCAGAGCTGCTCTGCTGCTGCTGCAGCTGCAGCACCGCTACTTCTATGAAGACTCCGGGGTTGCTAGCAAGTCTTGGCGTATGTGTGCTCGTTCTCGGCTACACCCTACTCGGCGCGTTCGCCTTTATGGCCCTCGAGGGAGGCTTAAAATCGGTGAGAGCGGTCGAAATCGACAACAATTAAATCGCCTCCTCTATTATAAACATTTGTCGTTTAACGTCGATATTTGGAATTCAATCATTCCGCTCGGCGATTTCGCATCCAATTTGATTCCGCACAGGTGAAATCAACAAATTGTCAAATAAACAAAGACAAAATTTATTAAATCAAATTATACGTTAGTCGAAAGATTGGCATTTATCTTTTTAGTATTTATTCTAGCCGCCTGATTAAAGATTTGACTCTTAAATTAGAAAATAATTGAAAAAAGAACACGATTATTAATTAAATATGATTGTGCATGTCAAAATGTAATATTTTCATTTTTAACGATTGCTAATCGATATTAAAGCATTTGACGGTTAAAATTATTTGAGAAAAATTTGATTAACCAAAATCGTTGGAAATTGATGATCGCTTAAACATTTCAATTCGCTATTTACACAATAAAAATATTTATATTTGTACATACTAAGCCGCGTAAGAGAATATCATACAAATAAATTTAAGAACGCCTTTTACAGTCGAGGCTGGATCTTGCAGGTGCTAATAATGTTTCTATATGAATTTTAAATCCATTATTCAGTTATTTAAACTGCGCGCCGAATTAATGTTGGACTTACAACGCAATCAAATTAGCTGAAGTTGGAATAGTGCACGGAAAGAACGATTTTGTTGAAAGACCTAAAAATTTTGCTAAAATTTGAAAATAATTTTTTATTGAATCATCAAAATAATTTGTTGGAATGTTAAAACTGATAAGTATTGCTATAAAACGTTTTGATATTCTAGCAATCATTTTGACTTTTGCACAAAATAATTTTGACTATTGATCGGAAGAGCACACGTATTTTCAGATCTGGATTCAGAAAAATTGTTCTTTCCATGTGAGATCTTCAATAATCTTTTAATAATCCGATGCAAAAAAGCATCTTACAAACATTGCGAACACAGCTCCTGCAGGTTCAAACTCTAGCTGAGGTAATATTTTTCGGTAATAATTTCTTTATGTGTTTTAAGATGCGACTTATTTGCATTAGATTATTAAAAATTGAAGAGTATTTGTGATTTCACTATTCCAGCTTCAGCTATAATGATTAATTTGGCGTGCAGTTTAAATGGCTGAATAATGTATTTAAAATTCATATGTGTAGAAATATATAAAATTGGGCAGCAAGGTTCAGCCTCGATCGTAGAAGGTTCTCAAATTTATTTTAAATTATATTTGTGTTTCTCCCATAGGATTCACTTACCGAGATTACATCGTCGAAACCCGACGGGACTTCTTACGTATTGCCCAACCTGGAGAATGATTCCACGGAATTGAGAGCACGTACGGTCGAGAAGTTGTGGAGCATAACCGAGGATCTTAACGTTCTCTACAAGGAGAATTGGACTCGTCTAGCTGCCCGAGAGGTCCTCGAGTTCCAGGAGAATCTGGCCCGCGGCCTCAGGCGCACTTCCTACGAGCAGGTGCCACCGTTGCCTCCGCGGTCCCGAGAGCATCACGCGGACAAACGGCTGCACGGTCGACGATGGACTTTCAGTAGTAGCCTGCTATATTCTCTGACGTTGATTACGACCATAGGTTCGTCCTTCAATCAAATCTTGAAAGAAAAACGCGCGAAAAGATTATCTCGATTCACATATTATCCGTCAAACCGTGCCCTGCATTACTTAACACATTTCGTACTCGAGTGAACCAAGACTCGTACATTCGCCGAGTATTATTGGTTCGTAGCTCGTAGCCTCGAAAGTCAAACATTTATTCTCGCCACGTGACATAGCTATTCTGCTATCGAAAAATATTAAACGACCGTTTCGGTTTCAGGATACGGTAGCGTAGCGCCACGCACAATCTGGGGCCGGCTGATCACTATAGTCTACGCCTTGGCGGGAATTCCATTGATGTTGGTCTATCTCAGTACGGTGGGCGATGTGCTCGCCCGAAGCTTCCGTCGTCTGTATGGACGAATGTGTCGGCGGCCGCGTAATTGCGCGCGAAAGCAACAACCACCGCCACCGCCACCGCCAGTCGGCGGCATAATGGCCAAGGCGTATCGCTACGACAATCATGTGGAAACCAAGGGAGGTGGCAATTATTACTCGGCAAGCAGGGAAAGCTCCTGCGATGATTTGGGTATTCGTGGCACTGGCAGCGCAATCCTGCTCGATTGCGGCAGCGAGGGTCTTTTGCACGCTACCACCAGTTCGACAGCCGCGCTCCAGGTAATTCCGTATAAGCGAAAAGATTATATTTGGTACCAATTTTGAGAAATCTTTTCTTTATATACAGAAATATATACAAAAAATATCTTCTAGTTACTGCGTAATATGACATTGTGATATTTGATAAAATTAAAGTTCATCAGAAAGAGGATCTATTTTAATTTAATATAAGAATAAATCTTTTCGTCTTCATGGACCAATTCGACATTTACACACGTCACATATCTTTCATATGTTTCAACTTTCTCATCCATCGACTATCAGGATGTGACAACAGGCAACGGCAAGCGACACTTTCATCCGTGTTCGCTGTCCTTATCATCCACCTCGTCACCGGCGTACATGCTAGAGATAGAGACCAACCCCGTCAGGATACCGATTAGCTTGTGCCTGGCGATAATGCTGGTATATATATGCGGCGGCGCGGTCATGTTCAACCGACTGGAGGGCTGGAGCTTATTGGAGGGCGGATACTTCTGTTTCACCAGCCTTGGCACGATCGGTTTTGGAGACCTGATGCCGGTGGGACGTAACGCGCCGTCGACCACCTTGGAGGAGCTCAGCCTGTGCGCCTGTTCGCTCTATATTCTCGCCGGGATGGGCCTGATCGCCATGTGCTTCAACCTCGTCCAGGAGGAGGTGGTACGCGTGGTCAGGGTCTTCGGTAGAACCTGCGGCATGTCGTCGGGCGTGGTGGTCGGACCTATCGGTGGTACAGGTATCCCTGATGAAGGCATTCGGTGGGGAATCAACGATGAAAGTCTTCCACGAGAGATAGAGAGAGAGCGAGCATCGTGAACCGTTGAGATTATTTTGTCGACTGTCACGCAGTAGTCGCGTTCAAAAACTGCTGCAGCAGCATATTATACACAATAATCCTGTAACAATTAATTAGCTCTAGATATCTCTAACCGATATATATATATATATATACATGTATGTATGTATGTATGCATCAGTCAGACGTAATCTTTACGTTGCGGAACGGTTTTCCGAGTGCCCCGTTGTTTTACGTAATTATCGTCATTACCAATCGTCATTGCCAATCGCGACCGAAGAAACTGAGAATTTCTGAAAAGTACAATCGAAAAGAACAGCGTGGTTGTACGACCGCGCCGAGACGAGTGGCAGTCACGAGGTCACGCGTGGTCCCTCTCTTTTTCTTTGCAGCAGGCGCCACTTCCGGTCTCAAGGCCGACCTCGATGATGGAGGTGGCACCAGCGACTCGCGATTGTCCGAACAAGAAGAGGAGGCGATCGCCATGTCGATGGTGCCGGCCGGTTCCTGACAGCATCAGGCCAGGAGCTCCGGCGACGGCAAGCTCCTGGCCCATCCCTCGAACACTGCCATAAAGTTGTCACCTGGCCATCATTCGCTACCGCGCAAGAAGACGTTACCGCTAGACGCCACCGGCAGGACGGCGAGCAACTCGTCGTCCTCGGGTGCCAGCGTTCAGCAGCAACAGTTCCAGCGGGGCCAGCCGTTAAGAAGGAGTTGTTTGTCGCCGACGCAACAACATCATCATCAGCAACAGCAGCAGCAGCAGCAACAACAGCAGCAACAGCAACAACAATTGCCTCATCATCATCAACACCGACAGCAGGAGAATTCGTTGCATTTTGAATACTTTGTACCGCGCAGCGTCAGCGAATTTAATCTCGCGGCCGCCGTGACAGATTTGGCGGTGCCGCCGCCTCCTCCTGCATCAGTCCTCAGGCCTTCCTCGGCGACCGCGCCACCAATTGCTACCGGAGTGATCGCTACCAGTCAGACGCGATTGCTGGATAGTGGCAGTGGCGGTGGTTGTAACACCGCTACCAGAAGTCGTGAGAAAATGGTTACGTTCGAGGATGAGGGAGTCAGTTGCGGCGTTACCTCGACACCTACCAGGAAGAACTTGCCCACTCTAGATAACGTCTTTATGTGACGTGTGGCACAGATTTCACGAATACTGAAACGCTTGCTGCTGTGGATAGGTGAGAACTTTGGAATTTACACATCTGAAGTCTGAAAAGACGAGCAGTGGCAAATTGTCAAAAATGTTGATCTATAGTGTCATTCGGTAACGATAGAAAAATTAAATGAATACGAAAGTTATTTCTATGAAGAATAAATGAATATGTGATTGAGTGATATTAACGATTGAGAAATATAGCGAGTTATTGTTAATCTGGTGATTATCGAAAAGTCTTTCGACGTTTTTGTAAAAAAAAAAAAGAATTAGTGAACGTATTCCGAATACATAATTAAAAAGCAGATTAGATGATATCAAGAAATAAGAACAAAATCATATTTGATTAGGATCATGAAACATAAATATCAAATAAAAAACAAGGATTTATTCATGGTTTATATAAAATCTGACATTAAAAAAAAAAGATAAAGAATATGAAAGATGTAAAGAGAAAGAAACGGCAAGACAAAGAAAGATATCGGATATTTGTAAAAGACTGCATATCAGTACAACGCGATGACATGAAACTATATAAGCATAGGAATATTTCAAATACCAAATGTGGCAGAGGATATGAAAATTATTAACAATTGATAAAGAACACTCTAAACAGAATTATAAAACAACATTAAGAAATATTTTGTTTGCGGATAAAACTTTTATCAAAATTTAATATGAGTTTTCAGCACCATGGACTTTTTCTTGTTACAACTACTGCACATGAGGAAAGATTGCCTAAATAATAGTAACATTCAAGACAATATTTAAAAGACACTTAAGAGACATCTGATAGATATATGTTCTAATTTTTCAGATATATATATCTCTTAGATATCTTTCAGACATCGTTGAGATATATTTGTGTTAATTTTAGAATCATTTTTATGTCTAACAAATTTTTGAAAAAGATATATATTCCACTTACAATTTATAGTTATATATTTTAATTTGCGATGCCACGCATAAGAACCGTATGTGAAAACGAAAAATAAAAGACAAAAATATCAAGAATAAACGTTCGAAAAAAAAAAAATGTTATAATTGACATTGAAGAATTTTCCGTGATAATGGAAGCTTCTCCTCGGCCGAAAGGCGACTGTACATTATCCTTAATTATAAATTATCGTTAAATTTAATTGTTAAATTACTTGCGCGCGCGCAGCGTAGGTTATCTATCGAGTATTCGATATTTTATGTCCGATGATAAGTCCGACTGTGTATTCCGAATATTACACGAATAGTTTGTATATATATATACATATATATATATATATATATATATTATATATATTCAAAAAATATATTGAATAATTCTAATTACTTACTATCCCATCATATATTCAACATACAAATAGTTATATATAATATATGTATTATTATTTATATATTATATTTATATTATTATTAATATGTATTACATATGTATTATACATTGTGTATATATATATATATATATATATATATATGTATATATATATAAGAATTAAAAAGATAATACATACATAAAAAATCAATTACATTAAAGTTGAACGATCAATTAGAATGATTCGATTGTGAACGGTAAGTTTAATAATCATTTGTAATTATAAAATGTATACAATAATTTTTTTGCTCAAACAAAAAGCAAAATTCATCTATAATAACAAATAGAAAATTATTATCAATTGTTAATTTATTAACTAACTTAATTGAGTTAATTGAGTTTAAACTATATTAAAATTCAATGCACTATACTTTTAAATCACCAAGTAAATAGTAGCTTTTGCGCATCTTTTACGTCATTTTACATCGATGCACAGTATTATATATACTTACTATATTTTACACGAGGACCGTACAAAAAAGCAAAAAGGAATCTGAAAGAGCTGGACATGACGGCCTTTGCTTGACCAGCTGTTACCGTAAAATATCCTCGCGCGACGCGCACTAACGCTCCCGGGAGAAGTGGATGTAAACTATACAACACATCCATTTTTCTGTATCGCGGGATAAACTACTTTCAAAATAAAATGTGTGCTTACCAGAGCTGGCAGGAGTGATATATCTCACTGGTTTGAACCATTTGAACGTATCTTTCACTCCTTCCTGGCTCTGATAACAGTGGCAACACGGGCACGCACACATTTTATTTATGGAAGTAGCACAGACTCAAACCACATTCATTTTTGATGTCACAATTTTATCGACAATGTCAGAAAATGGACGTAGCTACGTAGTACCCATTTAAAAAATGCATGCAATGGCGCTAGTGTATGTACGTATGGCCAGAGAGTATTTTTATTTTATCGTATAATTTCAATTGTCTTTCTCTTTTTAATTCTCTGCATTCCACTGTAATTACGATTCAAATCGTAGACAATTTTACGTTTTAAATTCAAATCCAAAATGTAACATTTTATATATCGGGAAAAGTAAGGTTATTTACTCCTTAGGAATTCTAACCTTTATCAAGTAACTGTGGTGACACATGCCGCTCTGGAGCACATGTTACGTTTACGATGTTGTCTATAAACAGTATTAAATTGATTACTTTCATAAAGCATTCGACGTGGAAAATATACGTAGGTAATACGTATTGTTATTTGAGAACCTGTCGCAATCGATACAGGCTGATTCAGACTTTCAATTATTCGACGAAATGCGACACGAAAAAGGATGGCGTTCAACCCTGCATGTCTCTGGATCCCAGAGTCGAGGCATTGCGAGAAAAATTAATATATTGCGACTATTTGGATTATCAGAAAGTGAAAATAGGATACATGAAGCGTTACTTATTGAAAAAGAAAGCTGAGCACGCTGAAAGAGAAGCACGAATTGATAAGCTGACAAATGTACCCGTCTACAGCATACTCTTGGACACAAAAAATGATGAAAACAACTTGAAGCAGGAGCATATAAATACAGAAGAAGATGTAGCGAAGCCTGTACATATGCCGTATGCGAGTACCGATTCGTACAGTAGTACGGACACATCTTCAATCGAGGTGAATAAAAGTAATTTTGATGAAAATACGATATCGTTGAACAACAAGTATAAAGCTCTATATGAAGAATACTTGGCGCAAAAGAATGCAGATTTAGGAAAAGAAGAATTCACTCTGCAGGATTATTTAGAAGAGATAGATACAGATGCAGATCCAGATACGTTATACAAGAGACATTTTCCGATATCGAATGTGCCACCCAATTGGATGGTCGACGTCGAGCAATATGACGATAGTTCGCAGAGCAATACCTGGCTCAGTAATTACGGAACTCCAGATCCAAACTCCAATGTTAGTTCCGTTCCTTGTGGTGGATGTGGCGCCTTACTACACTGTAAGGACCAAGCTCTCCCAGGTTACTTGCCCTCTGAGTTATTTTTGAACAAGAGCAAGCAGGAATTGCGAGTTATGGTTTGTCAAAGATGCCACTTTATGCAGTATTACAACACCACGTTGGAGGTGAAGGTATCTGCGGACGAATATCCAAAACTTTTAAAGGTGATAAAAAATAAGAAATGCGCCGTCATTCTGATTGTTGATCTTACGGATTTTCCATGTAGCATATGGCCTGAAATAAATAGCGTTCTGCATTCTTCGACACCAGTATTTGTCGTGGGGAATAAAGTTGATTTGTTGCCCCAAGATTCTAAACATTTCTTCACTCATATTAAAGATTGTTTATCGAAAGCTATAGAAAGTACAGGAATCAAGAAGGAGAATATCAGACATGTAGCACTCGTATCTGCGAAAACTGGCTACGGTATAGAAGAACTTATTAATAAATTACACACTATCTGGAAATATAAAGGTAAGGATTCACGAAATGGATCATGATATAGAATCTAGATGGATAATAATCTGCTTCATATTTTATATCTATTATAATTATAATTTAGGAGATGTTTACTTAATCGGATGCACAAACGTTGGTAAATCTTCTCTGTTCAACGCTCTTCTGCAGTCTGATTATTGCAAGGTACAAGCTGTGGATCTTATACAACGTGCAACCATTTCTCCTTGGCCAGGCACAACATTGAATTTGCTCAAATTTCCTATTTTAAATCCTGTTAAATGGCGACTTTACTTGAGAACGTTGCGATTGCAAAAGGAACAACAGTACAAGCATGCCGAAGAGAAATTCCGAATCAGTCAGTTCAAGGCGACTCGTAACTTAAAGTACGCCACATTGCAAAGTATGTATCGTTCTCACACCTGTTGAGTGCAAAATTCTCACAACACGCAGTTGATTGTAATCGATTGGAAATTTTTGCATTATTATTCGTATGTGAAAGTAATACAAGCCGAAACGTTGGAATTTTTTAATCATATACTTGACTTTATTAAATAATTTTATTTTGTAATTTAACTTATTGTTTAATTTGCGCCCACTTACCGCGCTAACTCTCACAGCCTTCTCTGTAATTTTGAGTTCGATTTAAATGTGTTATTCTAAATTTAGGTCACATTGGCAGAACATTTCAATCGAAATCCGAGATTAAAGTAGGAAACGATCTGTTCGTGGTAGGAAAATATAACAAGCATACGCAGCAACTAGGTTTTGATGAAAATAAAGAAGAGTATAAATACAGCCGCTGGTGTTACGATACTCCCGGCACCATTCAACCGGATCAGGTGTTGGATTTGTTAACGACGCAGGAACTTTTGTTGGTTTTACCGAAGAAAATAATCTTCCCTAGAACATTCGTTCTACATGTAAATCAAACGATATTCTTGGGCGGACTGGGCAGATTGGATTACGTAGAGGGCAATAGTTTTATTAGGTATTTATGCATACTTGTGATTGCCGATAGTAATGTATTAAATTAAAGGTATCCAAGTATTAAAAACGATTACTATTATTATTTATTTAGGTGTACAATATTTTCGAGTAGCGAATTGCCAGTGACTCTAACTCATACTGAGGATGCGGACAGTGTATACAACGAGTTACTCAAAACGAAAGTGTTTGTCGTACCTGAAAACAATTCGGACCGATTGAAACATTGGCCGGCATTAGGATCTAAGGAGATGGAAGTTACTGGTATCGGAAAGAATGAATCGATCGCCGACGTTATTTTGTCCAGTGCAGGTAATTTTTCCTTACAAACTAATAAATTTATGTATTTGCACATTGCCTTCCGAGCTTGCCTTCGTAGCTGTAGTTTTATAATTGTTACAGGATGGATCGCGATCGCTGTTGAAGAGGCTGAGCGTGTTTCATTGAGGGCTTGGAGTCCACAAGGTCGCGGGTTATATCTAAGAACACCAGCGCTTTTGAAGAAATCTGTTGCTTTGCGTGGCAATCGAATCTCAGATACACCGACGTACAAAAGCGGACGTCAAGCATATAGAAAATAAATAAGTGGGTATAAAATTTATATGCAATATTGTACGTTACGTGCGTATATTCCAAATGCATTTTCGCGTTACATGCATATTCTCCAACGTTTATATATGTATGTATATATGTAATTAATTTATTCATTCATCTCTTTTTAATTCATAACTGTAATTTGATAAAGGAATGCCAATATACTATATGTTTGTATCAACTACAGTTTCTTTGCAAAGTTATTTGATAACGATTGAATGAGTTATATTAATACTTGTGGACAATGAGATTGCGACACTTTTTTTCAGTGAATTTAAAAACGCGTGGTTTTAAACATTCTGACAGTGTTTCTCAAATAATATTGCATAAATGATTGAATTTGATATT
This sequence comes from Wasmannia auropunctata, assembly GCF_000956235.1. NCBI lineage: Eukaryota > Metazoa > Arthropoda > Insecta > Hymenoptera > Formicidae > Wasmannia > Wasmannia auropunctata. Next base: position 191,939 of record NW_012027209.1, read on the forward strand.
AGTCTCAACATTTGGTACATTATTATTTTAATTGTATAGAATTAACGCGCTCGTAAACTCACTGAAAAAAAAGTGTCGCAATTTTATTGTCCACGAATACATAATTTACAACTCAATTAATAACTTACTTAATTGCACAATTAAATCTTAATTCCTGTATTTTTTTTTATTAAATAGGATTGCTTGTTATTACATTTGATGTGTACATATTTACACACACACACACACACACACACACACGCACGCACGCACATCAAACGTGATAATAAATAAAGCAATATTATTTAATAAAAAAATTGTGTATACATATAATTTAAGCAATCTTCAGAATTTTTTATAATTTTTTATGATATAAAAATCATATTAGAAAAAGATCTGAATGATGACAATATTTTTCGCATCAATTATCAGTTTCTTGCGCACGCATTTTTGCTTGTTTATACATCCTTTTGTAAAATTTTTCCAAATTCTTGTAAAATCCATGGCCCGAAGAGTAATCTCGAATGTACTCGCATTTCGGATCGTATTTCACAACACTGAAATAATATTTTTAAAGTTTACATGTCGTGTGCAGGACGATTTTACTCAACGACACTTACTTATCCATCATTTCAGTAGCGTACCATTTTTCTTTAGTTTTAGTTTTCTGACGATTTTCGATTTTGGATTGTAATCTGTAAAAACACAACGGTTGTAATGTAAAAAATATTTAAGAAATTCGTCCATTTTCAATGAACTCACAATGGCATTGCCTCTTCCTCTTGTGTGTCGAATACGTCATTTTTACAAATATAATCACACTCTCTAATATCAGATAAATTTCTGCAATATCTTTGCTTATTGTCAACACATTTCTTAACTATATCAGAATCGTCATAGTATTTGGGAAAATAACAATTATATTTGAAACAAACTGGACAATTGTCTGTAATATGGGTATTGTCACATATAACAGTGGGTTCGGCTAACTTTGAGAAATCTGGTCGACAAGTGCATATAGATTTTCTCCTTAAAGTTGAGTGGTAACAATTGAACTGATCAATTTGCGATTCTGCTTGATGATTTGTAGAAGGATACGAAGGACATTGATGAAAATCGCTTGATTTCTGACGATACCTTTATCCATAACATATATTTATATCATGTAATAACACGTAAACGTAATAATAATAATAATAATAATAATAATACTTACGGTCGACAGCTTTGAGATCTCGGTTTACTTTTAGCGTGACACACTCTTCGTTGTCTTATAATACCTTTAATCGGTCTTTTTCTTTGCCCATACGCCGTTTGCTAAAATTTACGCACAGAAGACCGACATTACTAACAGATGATCCTTAAGATCGAATAGATGTGAAAGGAGAAAATTTAAACAACACATCGATTTCAATCTGTATCTATCAAGTACCTTAGAGTTAATCATTTTTGGATTGATGACATAACATTTACTCATACTTGTGTCACAGAAGCCCAAGATTTCCTCGACAATCGTTTTGGTGGAGACCTCGATTTTGGGTGCTATGATACCCTGAAGAGAAAAACGACCGTAATTTTGTCGTTGTTGAAAAATTTTTACATCTTACAATTGTATTAAACAAATGGATACGAAAAACATACGGGAAAGTATTTAGTCGGCTCCATTAGAAGGTCAATGTCCACACCGGCTAGTAAACCTTTGAAACAGGGTGCGGGATATAGCAAATCTGCCAAATTTGTCTCAAACGTTGCCAAAGTAATGCCTCGGCTAGCTGGCGTTGCCCACTGTATCAATTCCGTATATAAAAATTCTTGCTCCAAAGTGTTTTGCAGCTCCGTTAGGGAAATTATTCGAGCAAAGATTTTATCGAAGATAAATTTGTCATGGAACAAAAGTGGGAAAATCGGGCTTATTGCGTGGGATTCCGCACAAGAATCGAAAACGTTGATTCGCAGAGCCACTTTGCCATTGGGACACAACCAAACGCCAGGACACGTTATCTAAAACGTCATGCCACGTGAATAATTGAATTCCATGGCGATACACAGCAAAAATGTCGTGATAACGTACCGCGTGTACATCTAGCTGTACTTTAACGTGAAAAGCTCTGCCTGCCATGCCGTCCAACTGTATGTAATGACAATTTCATTAATCATATGGTTAACAGCATCGTTGCCTACTTGTATACGCTCCGAATGTCTCCGAATGTTATGTCATCAATCCGTGTTCAGATCTTACTTTCTGGACCTTGTTCGGTAAAAGAGCGTACACGTATACACTTTAAAGACCATATCCATGCCATCTTGCGAAAGAGTTACCATGATACTTGTCATACTTGTTGCCAGGGAACAGCGACACAACATCACTCGCGAATCAATGTATCGAATTTTGTCAAATAAGCCGATTTTAGCTCGATTGATATTATTTTCCATTTTTCTCTAACGATATATTCGTTAAAAAATTTGTTCAACTTTCATTTATAAAAACAACTTTTTATTCCATTTTCTATTTGTTTGAAATGACACACGTCTCTCAAATATTTATGTTCTAAACGGCACGCCAGCAAATCTTTTTTCTGGCAGACCTCTCTGCAGTTTTCGACGTACGAGTTCATTGCGGATAAAATCCGATTGTTTTCTGGAGAAGTGTAATCTTGGATCTTTCGAGATGGGCACTAGCGATGCGGTGAACCAGCCGTATCTATAAAACGGTTCGTTATCGAAATTAATTATTAGCTTTTATTCATTATTTTTATTGACTTACTCCATGTTTACTGTCGGCGGTCTAAACGAATAAATGTCTTTGGGTATCATCTCCGTCTGTCGTTTAATCAAGTGGATGTCGTCTTTTCTAACATCCGACGGAGAGAAAACATCGTGTTTCGCATAGAATTTGCCAGTTAACGATTTTATACGAGTAGTAGGCACAAACGTTTCTCTCACATTTATCAATTCGTTTTCCTTTCTGTATCTTTCTAGATAAAAGCGCAGTTTCATAGGATTTATCAGTAAATTGGTCGCCATAAATTTATTCAAATGATTAAACTCTCTAGCTGTTGTTGTAGCAATTGCAAATAACGCCCGTGTTGGATTATAAACTACTATATATTTTGTAAATGAAGTAGAAAAGTTGACAATCCACAGAACCAATTTCAAGATCTTTCATTCACACGGTTTAACATCACGCGGATAAATAGCGCTCGAATTCGTCAGGGATAATAAAAGAAGAATAATATCTTGAAGAGTATCGATGTTTATTTTAAAATATGTATATCAATAGAAAACACGTACGTAACAAGCGGAAGACCGTAAGGCTGATCAGTCAAAAGTTTTTAGGCCTAATATAACATCGTTGTTTCTTTTCTCTCTATCTCTGATTAATTTATTCAAAAAAACTGTTTTCATAGATATATAATAAAACATTCATATTTCTTCCTTTATGTCTTCTCGGTCCTTTCTCCTTTCCATTTGTCTTCCCTCCGTGCTGCGCTCTCTCTCTCTCTCTCTTATTATTTTATGTCGTTATTTTACACACATACATATATAGTTAAGTGACGAACATGGAAGAGAGCAGCGCGATAAGAAAACTAGGAGAAAGAATAAGGAAAAGAATATATAAAAGGAAGAATTACAAAAATTCGACTGTATAAAGCGATACTCGCGTAAGGAACTAAAACGCGCGGTTCGCGCTTTTTACTAGTCTTTAGCCTATCGCGTCTTAAATCGCGTTATGCTGATTCGATCATTATTCGATTTGTTAATTAGTTGTTAATTGACGTGACGCTATAAAATTATAATACCTAGATAATTTTCTTGATGCAGTCAAAAACGTATTTGACAGTTTACTCTTAAAGTATTTATGTATTTACAAATTATTTTATCTTCACACTATGAATATAATTATGACAAAAGATAAACTGATAAAAATTGACCCAATATATTTCTCCAATAAAAAAAAATGACTTATCGTATGCAGTTTAAATTTGTCAACGCTTTGTTGACGCTTTGGCACGCAAATTAGAGTGATGAAATAAATGGCAAGATTTTTTCATATTTCGTTGTCGCTGCGATAACTATAACAGAAGCAACTATATATGAACTTTTATGTTTATATTTCTATAAATATCAGAGTCAAAGTGTTCTCTTAGCCCTCTTCGTCTTACTTACAATTAGTTATAGAGAAAATGTCACTACAATTATATTTTCCAATATCAGAAACGCTTAAAGATTCGATGCGATGAAAAATACGTTGAAATTTCTTTCACATTTCTTTGTTAATTTTCAACATAATATGAAAAAGAAAGGAAAATAAAAGGAAAAAAATTTCGCAGAGACGCATTTTTGTGTAATGAAGAATAACAAAATTTATCACGGATTCAGATAGAATTAGATTCATGAGAAATACCCGTAGAATTTATTATTTTGAGTCTAAAGCAATTTTAAGCGTATACAATAATTTTAATATAACGCGATGTATACATAGTCAAATATTTAATCATATTTATCGTTGCATTTTTATTGCCATCGTGACTATTTCATCGCTATGACGAAGAAGCGCGAGACATTTTGGCGCGAATACTACATTATAAAATCATTGTATAGTAAAATGGTGTGTGTTTGGCATATTATCTTTTTAAAAACTTTACTTTCTGTCTGAATGAAATCAATTCCGTTCAGTAATAAATATATTCGATAGGATATCTCCGCAGCTGTCTAGGACGCATCCCTCGTTTCGCTGAAGCGTTGAATTATGTTTCTGAAAGAGAAATTCTTTATGAACCAAAGACGGAAAATTAAAAAGAAATTATTAAAGACGATTCGAAAGACCACCTTGATAATAAAAATCTGGTTTCGAGGTTGATGGATAATTAAAATGAAATCTCAAGTAAATTCAATTTTACGCAAATGAAATTTGCGTCCCTTCTTTTTTTTTATCAACTTTTGACTATATATTTTCTCATTATATGTATGATACCTTTTCTGCTCACCAAGCAGCTTACTGTCTCCTTGAACAATTTCCGCATCCGTGTAGGACCTTGGTTTATCGGCATTAAACTGTTGCAAATCCAAATCCAAATTACCATTGTGATTACATCCATTCTCGCATCTGCTCAAATAGATATCCAGCAACGGTGATCGGCAAGTGTCGCGTGGCGATAGACAGTCAGGATTGCTCGGTGACAAAATCTCCTCATAATATTCTACGCTCTTCGGTTCTAGACCACCGACGGTGGAGCCGTACTTTTTCGGCAAAGTGGTCGACGTATTTCTGCCATAGTAGGAAGAGTCCGTCATGCCGTCTGCACTCAGAAACGATCTCGAGAGAGGACCCTTGTACGAGACTCCGGCGAAATCGTTGTCCGCGATGACATCCGTGCTATGATACTTGACGCGAGAGGTGATAAGATCCAGCGTCGGAGACCTTGCGTATCTCCGCAGGGAATCGTGCGAGGAAGATGGCAAGCCACTACCGTGATGATCGAGGAAGGCTCTCGCTTCCGTCTGATGACCGTACGACGATGTATTCGATGCGTCGCTATATTTCTCTCGATCGATCGGTGATTTTCTCAAGGCTGGTGTCTCGTCATCGCCGTACAAAATGTAACCTTTGTCCTTCGTCCTACGAAATATTTTAAATTACCAACAATAGTTGGTAGGAATTATCCTTGGGGTTTGCCTAAAGCTACGAATTGAATACATGGCATTTGTTTTTCCTATTACGTCTAGTTATATTGATTACAATATTTAATTAATTTTTTAGGCAATGACAAAGAAAAGCGAAAGCGAATCTCATAGAGTGAATTTACCTCTTGGAAACTCCATAATTGTGCAATCTGTCGCGCTCCCTTTCTCTAGAACTGTTGAAACTGAATCTTCTAGGCAGAGTGACGCTATTGACACCCGGTGGCGGCGCCATCAAGGATGGCCTCTTTCGATCATTGAACCTCGAATAAAAGCTGCGTCTTCGTATTCGGTCTATTACCGATTCTGAGCTGTCGGATCCACGCATGAATAGAGAGTACGACGGTGATGTCGGCGAGTGCAAATCACCGCGAATATGATTCAGATCAGCCGAACAAATTGACCAGGAATCAAAACTCTCGGGTTCCTCGGGCGTGAACATCTCACTGGTGCAATCATCCGGTGGCTCTTTAGTCACTGTAACACTGTTAATCCCTTCAGGATTCAGTTCAGTTATCTCTTTCGGCTCACAGTAATCGTCTCGCGATTCCGTCACGTGATTCTCTATGATTCTAGCATATTCGGTGACCTCTCGCTTTAGTTCGGCGACATCCTTCGCTCGCAACGGCTTATCGATGATTATCTTGTTGCCGGTGATGTTGGCGTGATGCGTCATCTTCGACAGACGCTCCATCAGTTTGTCGGAACCATTTCCTCGTTCTATAAGATCGTCCGTTTTAGGCAATCCAGTAGATGTGGCGGGATTTGATTTTGGTGAATCAGATCCGGGCGAATCTTTCTTAGGAGTCGCGTGTCTAAATGTGTGTTGTGGTATCTTAGACAAATCGAGTTTCAAATTCGCCCTATTTGGTCGATATTGTTCCAACGTTGGTTGTTGCTTCGACTGACAGATATTAAAACTCGGATCGACCCAAGCCGTAGAATTCGAGGAATCTATGGTCAAAGCGCTCGTAATGCTTTGAGAACTTGGACAGTCTTTCTTCGGAGAACTCGAAGCGTTCTGAAGAATGGAATTCACCTGCGAGACGATATGCATATCGGTGGACGAGGCGACATTTACATCGATACATTTATCCAATACACGGGTTCCCTTAATATCATTTTTCATCTGATTCATAGTTATATTTCCCATCGCGCATTCAGCATCCCTGGGCATCGCTGGCAGATCTGACGCCACCTCTTTAGAGCAGGATGATTTTGCGATAGTCTGATCATTTTCTTCGATCAAATCTTGTACCATGATACTCGGGTCTTCGGGACTCTTCTCTTTCTTCGTCGTTACGGTTTTCTTCTTCGTCAACGGCTTCGATGATTTTCCCTTTTCATCGGATTTGCTTTCGGAACTGTCGGACGATTTTTTGACAACTTTCCTCACGACGCGCACTATTCTCTTCTTTCTAGAACTGTTAATCTCATCTTTATCCGCATTTTCTTTCGACTTGACCAGTTTCTTAGTCTTCTTATCCACGTCCTCGCCCTTGTCGATTCTCGTGACGGATTCGTTCCTGCTTACTAGAGAGCTGATGTTTTTTTTGGTTTTAATTAGTTTCTTATCTTCGTCATTGATAATAGACGCCTTGTGCTTGTCGTCGATGACTTTCCGCGGAGAATCCGACTGGTCCGACGATTTTCTTACTGACAATGAGTCCACTTTGTCCAGCATTATTTTATCCGCGGATGACGATGCAGCTGAAACATCCGAGGATGGTGTGGCTCTTTTAAATTCCTTCGATTGCTTTTCCACAAAAGGTTTTCTTTCTTTAACAATCGACTCCTTCTCCTTCGATTTTTCCTTGGACGATGATCTTTTACACATTTCGGTCATTACCTTCTCCGGCGATCTCTTGTTCTCCGGTAATCTTTTCGTCGGTTTATTGTTGGTTCTAGCGAATTTCGTCGGGATTTTGCTCGTCGCGGTCATATCTTCCTCCAAAGATGACTCAGTCGTCAATTTGACACATTTGGGCGGGCTCCTCTTTAATTTACTCATGATTACGTTCTGCGTTCGACTGCCACCGTTCGTATTCCGTTTGGTCGTATCCGCGTTCGTTTTGAACAGTCCTAATACCGACGTCACTCGACCCTTCGAGTTGGACACATTCCTGGCATCCTTGTTCGATCCTCCACGACAAGAGAGATCTTCCACGCTCAACGTCCTCTTCACCTCGAGCAAGCTCGATCCCTCAGAGTTTGCGGGCGGTGCGGAGCACTCGCGCAATCCACGTTCCTTTCCGAGATCACCGGATATTGAGCTGCCGTTCATCATCGGCTTCGCGACCGTACTCGTTGTTGTCTCGTCATTCGAGCGCAATCTCTCCAACTTTTTCTCCAACGAATGGAGAAAGCTACTCTTCGAGCCTTGTTCGACCTTCGTTCTTTCTTTATTCTCCTTGTTGGGCTTGTCTTCGAAGGAGATGGAGGAAGAGGAGGCGACCGCGGCCCCAATGGCACCGTCCAGTTTATCTTTCTGCAGCGCATTTATTTCGTTCTTCTGTTCCTTACAGATCTTATCGTCTCTCGAGCAATCTTCATTACGTTCCTTGTTCTCGCTTTTTCGTCTCATAAACCGTGACTTTCGGCGTTCGTTTTCTGCCGCTCTTTGTGCTTCTTTTTCCTTCACATACTGGCTCTCCTCTCGTGGCGTGTCAAAAAAATCCGGCCGCAAGAAACGCGAGATGCGATGCTGTTTTGGTTTTTTATTCTTGTTGCTGTCCTTCGATTCGGCCTCTTTATCGGTGCTGGTGCCAGTGCCAGTGCCGGTGCCGCTGCCGCTGCCGCTACCACTGCCACTGCCTCTGAAGAGTTTGCTCAGGATCGATCTTTCCTGATTAACGCTTCCGGCTGATGCGTCAGATGAACCGGCAAATGACTTTCCGCGGTCCGCGCTTACGCTCGATTCTCTGGTCAACGAACCCGAACGTAATCTGAGACTCGGGATGCAACTGCGTCTCTTGGACGCGACGGAGCTGGCTGACGACTGTGGATCCGAAGTATTCATCAGGGTCTCTTTGTCACACTTGTCCGTATCCTTGTAATTGCAGCTGAGATTTGGATTGAATTGCTGCGACGTCAAGTTTTTCAATTTTGATTCCTTGATTAGATTCTCTGCCGCCAGCAATCGGTTCTCGAAACTCTTGGAGATGTCTGATTTGTAGATCGATTTACCATAGTCACTCAGATTCGACGAGGATTCCGTGGGAGAGATTTCGCAAGATCTAACCGACATGCTCGAGGTAGTGGTGGCGGCGGCAGTGGTGGTGGTAGTGGTGGCGGTGGTAGTGATGGTATTGTCCACCAAATTAGCGTTTGAATTACACATGGATATCGATGTACCTTCCGATATGGAGCCATTCTCCGCGACGTTGATATCTTCTTTGCAAGCGGACAGGTATGTGTCGTCACTGGACTCTTCCTGGATCTTGTCCGTTCTGTAACTATGAAAGCTATCTCGTCTCGTAATACCAACGACGTTTGATCTAATCGATTCCTTGTACTTGCGGCCGAGTGTCATTATGTGTTTCGGTAGAGGTGGCAACAGCTTGTCATCGCAACCATTATCGCAGTCGTCGAACAGGCTGATGCTTCTTCGCGGTGAGACATGCCCTTCTAATTTGTTATACTTGCACGGTTCTAGCAAACTGTTGGTCCTCCTAAGTCCTCGATCGAGCGATTTGCCTCTGTATTCGGTCCGATCAGAAGTCGTAGACGTGGAGTACCGTTTCATGATTTCACTCGGGCCTACCAGATTCTGCGTCAAATCCCTCGTTGGCGATTGATAATATCTATTGCTCTCGCGCGTCGAAGATGGGGAACGCGGTACAGATTGTCGGGTTTGCTCAATAAATTGTCTACTCAATCTACGTGCCAAGCTGGGAGTGAAATTCTGCTCCAGAGATTCTTGCGCCTCCCTTCTGATTTGCGCCGCAATTTCCGCTTTCACATCTTCTTCGTATACTTCTACTTTATCTGAAAGCAATCGAGACAGAATCTATGCATATTCCGCATGGGAGTGTGTCCGTAAATATGTGTCTGTACAATAATTGGACAGCGATTGGATGTTGTTCTTGTTGTTGTTGTGTTATAGGATGTATACATAAGAATACGCGTAATGTCATTATTTTCACTCCTTTATTTCTACATACATAAATCTCTTTTATAAAATTTGTCGAAAAATGTAATAAATAAGAAGCGACATCCCCCATTCTCTCTCTCTCTTTCTCTCTCTCTCTTTCTCTCTGTGTATGTTAAATTTCATGAGATGTCTTCTTAATCGGTTCTATTTGGCTATACAAGGAGCAACTGTATTCATATATGTCGATGTATATTTTCAAGTCATGGAAGCTCTCTAAATATGTTATTACTCTGTGGGATATTAATGACTTAGAATAGTGGAAGATTTCGAAATAGTCTTAAGAAAATCATATACGAATGGTAGCTCTTTGAAAATATGCATCAACAAAACTAGTAATAGCATGTATACATACCGTATCTTTTTTTATATTTAGATATTAATACAGAAAATTATAAGTGTATACTCATTTAACAGTGACCATGCAACTAAAAGGCTCATCTTACATATCCGCGGAGAAACAATTATAAACTTCAAGTAACAAATAACAATACAATTGATAATAGTATTAAAATTATGTCTTGTAAAATAAAAATATATATATGCTTATCACTTGGTACACTTCTATCACAGTGTGTTAAATGAGTAAACTCAGGACAAGTATAATGCATAGTAGGATATAATATTAAATACTATATATATATATATATATATATATATATATATATATACATATACATATATATATGCATTACATCAAAGCATGCGAAGACAATGTGATAAAAACGCTGTTATTTAAACTCTTAAAAACACAACAAATATCAGCCATCTCAGACAAGGGTTAGCTTTCGCTTGCAAGTATACAATTATATTCACTTTTTTTTCTTTTTTTTTCTCAAATAACAATGTCACATAAATAATTCTTTTTCGTATAACAAAGTTATTTTCGAATTTTTAGAACATGGCAACAAGTAACTTATCTAGTAACAATTTTCGCGAATGCGCGGGTTCGGTATGACTTATTCCAATGTTGCACAATATCGCATCACGTCACGCTGTCACTCGCTACCATCGGAGCTTTCAAGTACGATGGATGTGCTTAAAACTATACGCATCTCACTCGCAATCAGTTTAATATGTATTAAATAAATACATTATCGTATATACTTTCTTTGTCTTCATCTATTTTTACATTTTTCTATTATTTTATCCACAAATATATTTACACAAATATATCTGTATACACTCGAGAATAAATCATACCAAAGATAACCCGAAGTTTACAAAGACTCACGAACAGGATGTTTGATCTCATTGAAAACGCATGTGACAAAAATGTTAAAGGTGTATACGTATATCGTTTTCGAGTTTTGTACGTTGTTGCGCGTAAGCAAAATTATTATAATGCGAGGATGCAAATGTCTTCCCATCGTGTGACGAAAACTATACCGTTTTGCCAGACGCACTGCGATCAGAGACTTCGTGTGGTAACATAAGTAGATTGTTCAAGTACACTTTTAGAGATGAGAAACACATCGGACGAATACGTGTCACCGAATAGTGAAAAGATTTTCTTTTCTTTTATATTCTCAAAAGTATAATAAGACTAGGTGGGACTTTACCGGCGTCATATTCACTTTGCATTAGGCATACAAGATATTACTACCTAACTTGGTTTGTCTACTGAGGATTACCGTCAGCCCGCCTACGTAGAGTCACTCGCACGGTCGCTGCAACAACCGTCAATAAAACCGTCAATCAACGTATCACAAAATAACGTCAATTGTACATTTTTCTACAGCATATTATTTTCGATAATAATTGTTTGCTAACTTTTTTAATTTATGATTGAATGCGATGTACGAGATTTTAATTTATATCATATTAAACAGGGTCTTCCTTGAATTCTTCTGCCAATGTAATTTACATCATTTACGAAGAAGTTTATATTTTCTCGTTTATTGTCGTTGTTATTTCCTTCCTAATTGCATACTTTTACCTTTGTATTTTGTTATATTTTCAGAAATAGAATAAAGACAGAGTAAAGCAAAAGCTACTTTAGATACGTTATTAATTAAATATTGATTTTCTTATTATATATAATATTTTCTCTCTGAATAAAAAAAAAAAGATCATTTTAGAAGTCCCTGTTATTAAGTTCATCTATCAAGTGGAAAATCATGAAATTTTTAACTATAATTCTTATGTGCACACGACAGTGCTAACAAACAATTATTTTAATTACTGATTGAAGAGTCGACGATAGACGCAAATTAATGCATGAACTTGAATGAAACATGGATTTCTGTCTTGGATAGTGGAACTGAGACTCGTAATACATTCTATATGGATATGTGTTCCATGTCAATGCTCCAATCATGCTCCAAAATTTAATGTACACTAGGTGAATGTAAAAAGAAAAACTGCCACTACGATGTTACAAGATAATAAAAGATCAACAGCAGCAGTGCATTGCAACAACTATGGCATATTACAAGGTTCTATGTCAGGCAAAGTGAGCTTGCTATTTACTCTATGATTTTTTTTTCCATTTACTTGGGGACACAGATCCTATTTGTTATTTTATTAGCTATTTTAATATTCAAACATATGTGTATATTTCGTATTAAAAATTATATTAATTTGCAAACATCGCATTACAGATCCTGCAGCTTCTATATATTTGAATAAATGAAAAATTGACAAAATTGAGTTTAATTAAAAAAAAAAAAATAAACAAAATCATTAGATAAATAGGTTGTCCCAAAGGACTGGGTCGTGCAAACATGCTTTTGAGAATGCAGGATCTAAAAATAGTTGTGTAGTAACAAAAAAGATTTGTTATCCCTTAATTATATTTTTAAGAATTAGATATATAGAATAATTTTTAATTATATGTCGGTATTTGAAATATTAAATCTTTCATTTGAAACGAAAACAAAATACGAATATAAGTCGTTTTGTTTAGAGATACATTACAGTGGGAGAGGAGGATATTTTAAACATCTTCAATTTATTCGATAAATAAACGTGTTTATCTCTTTCATATATTTTTTCTCTATCTTTAGATTCTACATTGATTTTCCTGAGATACTGATGTATTATCAAGACTTATCGCGCGCGTATGTGCGTGCGTGCGTGTGTGTGTGTGTGTGTGTGTGTGTGTAAACTATTACATGTATGCAAGTACCAATAATTAAATAATATTTAATATCAATTATTATATCAATCTATATAATTTTTCTTGCTTAACACGAATTAAATTAAATTTAAATAAAATCGCAAATGATAAGAGATCTGTTCCAAACCCACCTGTGCCAAACATGAACCATATAATTAATCTATAGGGTGTTAGTATCAAAAGTTGCAAAACATTGTCAGGCAAGAAATAAAAAAATTAACATACTGGAAAGTGAAGAGAGAAAAAAAGAACAGATACAATAAGGGTAAAAGTAAACAAAAAAATTGTGCTTTGTCTATCAACGACTCGACAACAGCTAATACTAGGAGATGCATACTGAATACCATCCAGCATTTTCTCACAAGGCTAATAAATTTAACCAGTGACAAAATAGCATGATGACCACTGCGATTTAACAGAAGCTTTTATCATCCACCTCACTTAATTAATTCTGTACATAATCGCTATTAAGTTATCAATTGATACATCGAATCTATATCTTTAGCTTAATAAAAAATAAAAAAAAATTGAATAATAGACAAAAAAATTATAAAATTCTTGGCTTCTGTAAAAATGTGGGTCAACATTCTACAACATTAAATATTCGTATGTACAATTTGCAGTGGACCTTGATTGTCAATGGGTTTGTAGATCATTTAAATATCGAGAATATCTTTCATTACAAAAGCATATAATTTATTCTACAATCTCGCGTATAAGGTACCACATTAAATTGTAAAATGACTACACTCTCTTACCTCTTGGCAAGGTGTTGTTCCCGATTTCGAAGATACTTTCTCTGGAAGGTGTGCTGCGCGATCCAGGGCTATTTGGTGTTCCGGGATTGGAAGTACTAGCAGAGTCTCTTTTTGAAAATATATCCGCATCACGATTCAGAGAATGTTTAAATTGTGATTCCGAGAGTCGTCTGTACGCACAAGAAAACGATAAAAAAAACGTTACTTCTATAAAGATGTTTGTACAATAAGTTATCGTTATGAGTGTAAATCCGCTTATTACGAAACATATGTTAGAAAGGAAAGCAAAAGATATTTACATTCAGTGGAAAATCTTTTGTGATATGGGAGGAAAAGAGAGAGAGAGAGAGAGAGAGAGAAAATGCAAAATAAATTGGAGTCTACAAAGGCAAAAGTCTCACTAGTATCAGTACTGGCAGAGAAGTGTTGGCAAGAAGCAAAGAGTGTCAGCCTATGCGGATTGATAGCAGGTATTTCGGGCTTGTTTATTTTCACAACACTACTGTGTACACTATTCTCAAATATCTGATGAGGCACATGGTTAAGCCAAAATGAACAAATTAGGTTAATACAACGTGTATATATACATATATGTATATATACATATATATATATATATATATATATATATATAAATATACATATATACAAACGTATATGTACAAATATGCGATCAAATTATTAACCTGCTTGCAGTGTGTGTCCAATTGCAATTTCTGTATTTCGTTTTATTAACGGCAATTCTTACTACTTATATCTCAGCTAACAGGCGCGTACACTAAGTTTTCTATTACAATTTCTTTCTATACAATTGGACTCACGTAGTCATAGTCCGTGTTTCGACATAGCTCTCGTAGCTTGCACAGACAAGCATAAAACCATTATTTCTCATCATTATCATTGTTAAAACATAAAATTAAAGTTTTTTTAAATAACAAATTATGGAAGTTAATGGAAGTTTTATCGAAATCTAAGCATTAGTTCAGCAAGCTCATTCGTATATGCCTGCGATATATTATTCCAATTGTGGAAATCTATTCCTCGTACGAATAATAATTCGCGTATTTACCTGGACAATGGTTTATTAAGACCCCAAAACGCTTGTGACGATTGGGAGCCGAGTCTGCCGAACAGTCTACTGCTTGGAAAACCGCCAGATCGATTGTCATCAACGTTAAGTCGCTGCGTCAGACTTCGCACTCTAGATAGTAACGTAGAGAACAAGTTTTCGGCAGTCAATAACTCGAAACCGTCATCATCGTCGTCCTCGCCAGACGACAAGCTATCGGCGTGCTCGGATGGTTGCCTGGACGGTCGCGAACTTCTCAATCGATGCATATGTCTTTGCAATAAATCCTCCCTATCGAGAAAAGAAAGATTACAAAATGTAAGCTTAGTCAAATCTGAATTTTTACAATATTTACTGTTAGCTAATGTTCTTAAACTGTATCATTACGAAAGGAGTTTATCCATTTTAGGCGATTTGGGAAGCACGCAGAGTTGGGCTCATTTTTTCTCTTTTACTCAATTTTACTTGCTGATTCCAAATATCATAATTAAAATAGTTTTAGCATCCGGGAAATATAATTTTGGAATATATTTTGACAGAAGAATGCAATGATTTTATCATTTTGTCGAGCCATATCTGTGAATTTTTTTTGTTTTTATAAAAATGTGTTTTGATATTACCTAAACCCTCATATTCTTTCTCATTAAGGTTTGGGAATCTGCAAGTTATCATAAGTTATGTATACATTTTGCATCGAAATATCTCGAAAAATATAAAAAATATGGAAAAATGTTTCAGACAAAAGTTGTACGGTCTGAGAAAAAAAAAAAAAAAAAAAAATGTAGTTGTATATTGCAATTGCATATTTTTTTAGAAGTAACTGAGTGTTTTCTTTATACCAATCGAATAATCTCCTTATTTTGTGCATAAAAATATTAATATGATACAATTATCAAGAAATCAATAATTTACAGATATTTTATATTACAGTTATTTTAAGATATTTTATATTTTACGTCGAAATATGTTATGATAAAGAATATCTCGTAAACTACTGAATTTTCGATAGTTTTACCTTAATATTTTTATATACAGAATAATTAAAAGAATCATACAATATAAAAAAAATTATAATTCCATATAAAAAAAATAGCGATACCTTTTGACTTCAAAAAATTGATTTTTCGAAAAGTATTTTTATTATTGTTCCCTTTCAGACTGTACAACTTTTGTCTGAAACTTTTTTCTATATCTTTTATACTTTTCGAGATACTTTGGTGTATAAGTTAAAACGTATATATAACTTAAGGTAACTTGCAGGTTTCCTCAAGCTTTGATGAGAAAGGATGACGGGCTTAGGTAACATCGAAACATACTTTTATAAAAAACAAAGAGATATTCGTAGACATGGCTCGAAAATGATAAACCTAACCATTGCTTTCTTCTGTATATCCCAATATATCCAAAAATTATATTTCCCGGATACTAAGACTATGATTTTTGAATTCAGCAAATAAAATTGAGAGTAAAAAAAAAAAGATAAATCCAACAATTCCTGTGTTTCCTAAATCGCCCAAAATGCATGAACTCCTTTAATAAATCATCAAGATTAATTATATTATTTACCCGTGCAACGGAGAGAAAGGAGACTCGTCTTCGCTAGCATCCGACAAAAGAGAGCTCATTCTTCTTGGTCTAACAAATCGGGATCTCGGTGGATTCGTACTCGTAGTCGGTGTACTGGTCGTATTTTCCGGCTCCAGACTACCTGACCTAGGAGTAACGTAACCGCCACCTTCTACCGCGATAGGAATTATGTACTCTCTAGGACTCTTTCTAATTGGTTCCGGTCCTACAGTTGAACCGAGAGCGCTGTCCGTGTCTGAATCGGCGGTTGATTGACGAGACAGAGAACCTGATTGTTGAGACATTGATCTCTGGGACATTGGCGGTTTAGGCGGTGGTGTGGATGAATGCTGCGTACGCTCAAGTCCTGCTTCTACCTATATTTTTGATGCAATGCGATTTTACAGATGCAAAAAAATTTTATTTCATCATTTCTCAAATTTTAAAAATATATGCTTTCAAAATAAACATGAGTTGATTTCTCCATACCTGAATAGGTATAATTCTTTCTCTGGGCGGTGCAGCCTTAGGTCTGCCTTCCGGTTCTAAGCTTGAACTTCTGTTTGCATGAGGCACCGCTGCGGCAACCGGGAATGCCACCTCCGATCTCTGCGTGCGCAGTTTCTGCGGCTGAAAAGCATCAATTTTAGCTTCTACCTCAGACTTGAACGCTATAGTTTCTGGTGGTCTGACTCCGGACAACGTTATTTCAGCTTTGCTTGTTTTTCGTCTGGGTAATGTTGCACTTTTTAATGTTATTTCCATTTTACTAGATATCTTCGGTTCCTCCAATTGCGAATTTTCGATACCAGTTATGTCAGATGTAGTACTAGTGATCTATTAAAAACAGAGGGAGAAACAAAAGAAAACAAAATTAGATGGAAATCAAACGTGTAGATAATACACTAACAATAGCATTTTAGTTGATGCTTACAGTTGCTTCTGGTGCTGCTGCTGCTGCTACTGCTGCTGACTTCACATCAAGGTCGAATTTTGTCTCGATCGGCGTGGAGACCGATACCATGGCCGATCGTATGTCATTCGGCGCAACCTGTATCTTCAGTCCGAGTTTTTTAGAGGACTCCAGGCTCTGAGGCGATATTGAACTCGGTGATGAGCCGTTCAACTTCTTCTGCATTGGAGGCTTACCAATCGCACCACTAATGATATCGATAGCACGTTTCTTCGCTTCGTCTCGCTTATCCGATTTATCTTCAGTGGCCGTGATCTCTCGATGATCTCTCCCCGGTGTCTGCTTCTGCTCATCCTTCTCGCCTTTCTTGTTGACTGGTACATCAATGATAACTTTGGACGCGCTGGCTTTCGTAGGAGGCGACGTGGTGGCTGCGGATGAGAGACTGGCCTTTCGTTCGAAGGCTCGTTTCGCGCCTCCTACGTTAACGCCGGGAATAAATATCTTTTTAGGTTTCTCATTTTCCGTAGTAGATGACAACTGATTGAATTTTTCAGCCGTTTCAAATATTTTGGAACGTCGTCTCTCGACGGGTTTAGCAGGTAGTAGAGCCACTTCATTCGACAGCTCGGAATCTAAGGAGAGCGCCTTTTCCTTCAGCTTTTTGAAATCGTTCTCCGTTGGTTCTAATTGTTGCATATCTTGCGACATTTCGTTTTTGACACTCGTGTTGCTTTCAATTGGCACTTTTGATTTCAGATCACTCGACTTTTTCAACACTACCTCATTCGATACCTTATTCATGTTTTCTGAAGCAGCCTTCTCAATCGCGTCTTCATATAAACTCTTATCAGGAGACTCGACACACTTTTGCTGCGACTTGTCTTGCTCATCTTCGCTAACCTTTTGATTAATCTTACAGATCTGCTGAGCTGAGTTTTCGGTAGACATTAGCTCAGCACGTGGCTGTTGATATTCGTTTATCAACGGAGTTTTACTCCTTTCTTTACTTGGCGATCTTTCCTTTGATTCTTCAATTAGCTCTAGACAAGCTGCCTCTATTTTATCAAAATCAACAGTCTTACTCATAGGAACAGTTACAATGGCTGTCGGTTCTACCTCCATCGCCTCCTCCGATATAGAATTTGGAATTGGAGCCGAATGATGCCTAGAATAATACCAACGACATATTTGTATTATTATGTCTCTTCATATTAAATGTTAATGGTTTAATAAGTAAAAAATTATTTCAAAAACAAATATACCTTGATGAAGATCTGTACGCCCTAGGCTCTCTCTCGTCTGACTTTTCTTTCCTTCTCGATCTCTCTTTCCTTTTCACGCCCGCCGCGGCCGTCTCGTCCATCGACGGTGTTGTCTCCAATTTTCTCTTTGCGTCACCAGTAGCGGAACACCTCGGCTCCTCCTCGTACAATTCTCTTATCCTTCTGTCGGAGCTATTCTGGTCGAGCTCCATTAAGCTGCCGACCGAATGGCATCTAGTAGGCACCAACGTTTCGGAAGACATATTATTTGCAACATCTCCACCTGCCTGCTGATCGCCCCCTACTAGTAATTTCTCGGCACTGGCTGACTGTGGCACTAGAGAGAGCAATAGATCCAATCGAACTGGAGTCTGAGCTGCCAAATCCTCAGCGATATCGAGACAATTTTGCTCGTAACCTTCGTTCACCCACCAGTGAGTGCAAATTCTCTCGATATCGGCACGCCTACCGGGACACACCGTGAGCATCTCCTTTATAAGCGGCGATGCGGCTAAAGCGGGAAAGCGGAAAAAGATTGAATTAAATTAAATTGAATTGTCACTAATACTTTATATAAATTCCACAAGTGAAAGTTAAATTGACTTCAGTTCACGAGATTATCGAGTCTGACGCTAATCTAATATCCGATAAAATTTCTCGAAATTTATATTTTAGTTTAGATCTTTTTTTATAGAGCCGCACGAGTTGAGTAGCGCATGCATACACGTGTTATACTCACGAGATGGCTTTTTGGGCTCGAAATAATCGGATTGCGAAATCTGCTTGACTAGTCGTTTGAAGTTGGACCCATCGAAGGGCATAGCACCGTAGACCAATGTATACAGTAAAACACCTAGACTCCAGCAATCCACTTCTGGCCCGTGATAAGGAGTTCCTTTCACTATCTCTGGACTCGCGTATAATGGACTGCCACAAAATGTGTTTAATAATCGCTGCTCGTCGAACACGTTCGAAAGACCAAAATCGGCTATCTTGGCGTTTCCAACTTGATCCAATAAAATGTTCTCGAGCTTCAGGTCTCTGTGGCAGATTTTGTGTTTATGGCAATAGAAAACAGCTGTGGCTATCTGTCGGAATATTCTGCGAGCCTCGTGTTCGTTCAAAACTTTGCGCTCGCTCAGATAATCGTACAGTTCTCCACCGGCTGCATACTCCATCACCAGCACCATTTTCTCTCTGTTTTCAAACACTGTAAAAGTACGAAGAAGAAAAGTTGTCAAGAATCTCGCTAAATAACGAAGAAGGAGAATTTAATCGAGATTAATATTAACTATAGCTTATAAATAGCACATTTCACTCCTACATTTGTGTCATGGTGTTATCCAAATCATAAAATCGTATTAGCGTGTCACACAAACGTTACCTTCGTAGATGTGAATAATATTCGGATGTTGAACACTCGACATGATCTGTATCTCTCTTCGTATTCTGATCAGATCAGCCTCCGTTTCTATTTTGCATTTTTTAATTGTCTTTATCGCCACTTCCTGACCAGTCTCTTTGTTTATTCCTAATTGCACCTTACCGTAGGTGCCTTGCCCTAATTTCTTTATAATGTCGAACCTGCGAAACATTTCGAGACGAGAATATTAGACGGTGTGATTGTCTTATTGCTAGACATTACTCTAATTGAATCTAGCTGCGGAATGCAAATTTGTAATGGCAATTTATTTATTGAATTAATCGCTACTTGATTATTAAACTTTATTCATCTGAAGCAATCAGAGATTTGAAAAATTATTGCAACATTTTGTATTTGGCAATTATTGAAATCGTTTCTTAAATTTTTTTTTTTTTAAGCCATACATTTGGAAACATGTTTGTATAAGTAGAAAAGTATATTACACAACTTATCGACTAGAATTGACTTACAAACCTTTGCTTCAGTTTCCGCTTATGATTATGAAGCCGCACACCACCCGTACTCTCCATCCCTCCCATTATATTATGTATACTTGCTTCTCCGACAACCATCTTATCCGCGTTTATCTGGATAAAAAAAAAATATTACAGATTTAACGTAAATATTTCATTTTAATTTCAGTGTGATTTCGAGATATCAATTATCATAGCACGATTCTTCTTTTTTTTTCTCTATCTTTCTGTTCAAAATTTCTTTTTATAGTTACTTCCTGCCTCTCAGGCGAAACTGTTGGTGCGGATAGCCCTACTCTCTTGTAAACGAAAATGACAGCGGCGAATGGTAGTTATAGCCATCTAAATCTTACATTAAGAAATGAAGAAAGCAAAAGCAAAGAGATGAGAAAAGGGGGGAGAGAGAGAGAGAGAGAGAGAATGTGGTAAGTTTATTTCGAGCGTCGAGACGCCAATGTATGTGCCGACACATCGGTGGGTTTCTTCTCTGCAGTTTCCTTGTCCTCCCTTACACGTAAAAAGATTTCTCGTCTCTAATTTCGTAAATTATACAGAAAAATTCTTTAGGATTGCGTTTTTTATAATAACGTATACCTTAACTGAGCGAAATAATTGTCAATATCTCTACATTTCTTCATCAATTATTTACATACGAATGGTAGGAATTACATGCTGATGCAATTACATGTTGTAGGGGATTTGATAAAAAGATGAATATATTGAAATTGCAATATGATAGTAAAATGTAAATAAAAAATAGCAAAGTCTTAGCACGTGCGACATAGAATAGTTATACGTTTTGCAAAAGATTGCGGAAATAAAGCGAGATCTGCAAAGAGTTTAAAAAAATCTAAACTTCAGATTACTCATATTCTATTAGGCTGTAATTTATTAAAATGAAGATGTCCCCGTAACAAAATATATAGCATACTGTTGTGACCAGTTTGTTCAATATATTATAATATATATTAACAAACTGAGAATTAATTCTAAATTTTATATACATAATCTTGTTTCTCTCTTCTCGAGCACTTAATCTTTATTCTATATGCGTACGACTCTATATGTTCTCTGTATATAC
This sequence comes from Wasmannia auropunctata, assembly GCF_000956235.1. Classification (NCBI taxonomy): domain Eukaryota; kingdom Metazoa; phylum Arthropoda; class Insecta; order Hymenoptera; family Formicidae; genus Wasmannia; species Wasmannia auropunctata. The sequence goes on from NW_012027209.1 coordinate 213,419, forward strand.
TTATGTCACTTTAGTTAGTCGAAATCGTTAATTTCTCTTCGAGCGAGAATTTTTCGTGGCCAATAAAATAAAATAGTTAAGCACTCGCATAAATTATGCAAATTTTGTCAAGACTTGACATTGGTTGACCGGCGAAACATCGCATAAATCATAGATATATATAAGTAGTAGTATAGTATAGTATAGTAAGTTTCCAAAGTGCATGAATCTATCGTATCCGTTGATATAAATACTGAAATATCGGTCAAAATTCGAATTACTAGCATTGCAGAAGTTGTGAATAAAAGATCGAAGATAAATAAGAGATTTGTCAGTTACGTTATAAGAATCGAAATAAAAACAAATATTGACATTGCGCGATTGACAATGAATGGTAGGCACTTGGTTGCTCCGGCCAAGGTCCACCCTTGGAAAATGAGATGAATTTGAAGGAAGATGATTCTACCAACTTGTCCGAAGGACGATTCTCATCCAAGATGAGAGACGACGAGAAAGTCTCGTCGTTCGGCTATTAATGCATCGTATCGCGCGATGGCAACGAGTAACTCGAGTACGCTTAAGTTCAGGCGCCACATTCAGACGTAGAATACGTTACTCGCTTTTGCCTTCTGCCGCATGAATAACGGCAGCAACGTACCGCCCGCGTCCGAGGGTGAACGAAACCGAGAAAGTGACTGCAGATCACGACACTGCAATACAGCATCGTCTGTTGCCGATTACGGTTGGAATAGGCAAGCTTCCGTTCGAATTATAACCATATTTGTAATACGCAACGTTGTAATATCAACAAATTATCATTGATATCGCTTGGATTCGGAAAAATCGACAATGAAAATTGCCAAGTCGCCGCTCCGCTCTCCCGATCGGTCGCTCGCTCAACGCTGCGTTACGGTATTTTTAGCGAGAGCGTAGACCCGTGGTGGTAAAGCTTCCGTCGGCGCGGCGTGGCGCGGTCATCTCCAAAGATCTCAACTGTGTGTGATTCGAGCCTTAACTAACCATTTTCATCTCTTCGTTCGCGCGCAATTAGTCCATTTCTGATCACTTTAGTGATCATTTCTTCCCGCGTGTTGACAATAAACCAACTGTTTCTTGGAGAAAACTAATCGCGAAACATCTGATTTATCATTTTACATCTGTATTATTATTTCAATTCAATTCTACTTTTGGATAAAATTAATAATCGCGATAAAATAGAACAGTTTTCCTGCACGCGTATTCGCACTACATATGTATCTAGGTACTTTTTATCGTGACTTGTAAATTTGTCACGTTTTTTTACTATTTCTTATTATATCTTGCCCTCAATTATTGTGTGAAATTATCGTCTGATTTACGCATGCTACTATTCTTTTCAATAGAATCGCCATTAACTTGGTCAAAGATGATCGATTTATGGATTAATACGTTCTCTCTCTCTCTCTCTCTCTCGCTCTCTTTGTCTCTTGGTCTCAAAAGTCAGTTCGTCATCGAGGTACAACGTGTTTGAAATACGCAATCGCAATATCACTGCGCTCGTGAATCAATCTCTTGTAATTAATTCATTAAGGTATTATTAAAAAAAAAAAACCATCGTTACTTTCGTATTGGTCGATTAGAAATTAGTCTAGGTCTAGGTGAAACCTACAGGGCATTGTAAAACATCGACCATTAAGTTGAATGAATTCCTTCGTAGAGATGTACTCTCATTATATTGCGCGACAATACCTAATACCTATAGCTATACAATATCGAGGGCTACATATGATATGATAAGTTTAAAGTTGCCGACAAATACTTGGGTTGTTCGATTCCAAGAATCTCGCTCCGAAGATTCCGCGATCGCGAATTCACACGATTCGGATGATTACGATCCGATGGGACGTCATGTCATATCTGATACATCCTTGAGATTTTTGTAAAGCGCGCAAGAGTAAAGGATAGTCGAAGAATCCGACTTGATCGGGTCAAATAAAACGTGCGTGAACATGAGTGAAACGTATATGCGCGAATATGTGTACAGATGCGATATGTATGAGCGGGAGCGAAACGCCGCTATCGCATACACGGTATGTAGGTTTGTATCGACGAAAATAGCGTTCCAATACCTCGAGGAAATCCTTTCCGATAAGCCATTTACGGAGAGCAGTTGGTTCGAACTTGCGATTACGTACGATACGTAATACACGACGCGTCTACCATATATGATATATGTGCCTATGTGTATGTATGTATTTCTTTTGTGTGTGAGATGTTCCTTTTTTATCGTTGGGTAACCGCACGACGCCCCCACAATCACCCACAATAGCGAGAGATCAAGAGACGTTTCTTTCGACACGTAATTATACTTGTAATATCTTTTCTAATAATGTTCTGACAATAGTGTGTGCGTATTATATGTATAATTAAAATACCCTGAGATTGCTATCATATGTATTTTCAATACAGTCAACGTCATGTTTTGTTCTAGATAACGTTACCATCTTTATGCACCATGTTGTATAGAAATTGTTCTTCTTTCAACAATGTTGCGTCACGAAAATTTATCTCTTTCAAATATATTTCCCTGTACTGTGTTTAATTACTATATTCCTTCGATATCTTTACTTTTGTCTTAACATTGTCCTGGTATCGGTAAAATAACACTATATACTCATTGTATTATTGATTTTTCCAATTTTTCCCTTTAGATTAGATTCTGAACTTTGTAATTATTTTGAGATGTATCAATGATTAAATTATTTCAGATGTCAGCCAAGAGTACACCAATTAATTTAAAAAAAAGTAGAAAATGGAATATCAAAAAAAATTGATGGTGACTAAAATAACACATAAAATACATCATTTTGCAATTAATTAAAATTATCGTAAAAATCCTCAGAAGCACTATTTACTCTCTCCTTTTGAAATTCAGCTTTTTCAATTATTCCAACTTTTCTCCGTATTTTCGCCGCTTCAATATCTCTTACTGACTTTTCCTTTTCCTCTAATAATTCTCGAATAGCCTGACATTTGCGTCAGCATGATTAACCACGATTTTCTAGCCTTTCTCCGTAGATCTCACAACGTTCCATCATTTCGTTTCTCTCTCTCTCTCTCTCTCCCAACCTTCCATATTCCCTGACCGTAATGGATAATAAATTCGTCGCGGATGTCGGTCGCCCACGGAGACGACGAAAAGCTTTGAATGGGAATCACCGAGGAAGACGCGCATACGTATGTACGCACACACATTCATGCCGGTTGCAGCGGACCGGCTAAAAATAGCGGGAATTCGTACCTTACGAATGTATGAACTCTGTACGAATATGTGAACTCTAGAGCACGGATTATTCCCTCTCCTTGTTGCTCTCTCTCGCTCTTTTTCTTTCCTCTTTCATCCGACTGTCTGTCTGTCTGTCTATACGTCTTGTCTGCCCGTCCGTTCGTCTTCGCGGACTTCGCGGTCCTCGAAGAAGTACTGTCCACCAGCGAGCGAGACCGCACCGTAATTTCTCACGCACACTCTGGAACGAGCCTTTGTCATTTGCCCGTAATGCCCGTCACACGATGAGGTTCCATAAGCTTTTCTGGACGATCACTAGGCGCACGGTATGTTTCCACTTCATTTTGTCGAGCACTCCTCGCGAGACGTTTAAGTTGAGGAACACAAGCAGGACGACGACACGGCGCACGGCTCGAACGCTGCCATCGCTCGTCTTTATTTACTAATTTTGGACGTGAGACGTGAACGCCAGGAAACAGGGCGCTCGGCTCGGACCGCATCGACTATGGCGCCACAGAAAGCGGATTAGCGGTGTGTATTAAGCGAGTCTAGCGACGAATCTGCACACCGACCGCGCCAATCGCGTCAAGTACCACCAATCGATCATGGAGAAAGTGCGCTCCATTTAGCGACACAAGCGCACACTGCTCACTCTGTCTTATTTCAACGTTCAATGACAACAAAGAGAGAATGATGCTTGTGTCGCTAAATGGAATTGTCGCACCTATGCGACAATTGAGACGACATGTGAATTCGCTCATCAAGTGATTTTCTGTTTTGATATGTATAATCAAAGCTGCATATGATTTTGGCGATTTAGGCGACATAAGCACCGCCCTCCAATCAGTGGCAATCGGACGGGACAATGAGATGATTCATCGAGCAAGTCCATCTGGTAAGTCTGGCAACAGTGGCAACTGCTGGCAACTCTGCAGGTGTATTGAACGACGATAACCTCAAAAACCTCAAAAACGGTCCAATTTACTGGTTTATATAAAAAGAACCCCCCGAATTTGCTGGTAAGAAAAGCTCCTTACCTATATTATAGCTCTTGCCATCAAGCGTGAAGAAGAGGAAAACTGTCAAAAACGAAAAACGATGAGCAACGATGAGCGGTCCTCGTGTCACCGTAAAAGGAGGAAATAGCTTTGAAAAACAAGCGAGTGCACATGTGGCTAACATGGAATTGATTGAAAATTGCGATAATAAGGCGAGCGTTTTGCAAAATGACGAAATTGAAGCCGAAAACGACGATGGGCCAGCTCACTTTATTCCTGGCTATGCAACTTTTGACGATTACCTTCAGGTATATTTGTTCGCTCATACGCTTTACGCAACTAAAATAACACAATGTTAATAGAATCATAAAATGCAAATAAATGTATTTCAGGATGCGTTTGACTCGATGAGAGCTGGAATTAAGGCAGCTAATAATCTGCCTGTTGGAGACAATTTCAATTACTACGCTTGCTTTCCAAGCTTTAACGATGCCAGACATAAAGATACAGAGAGAATGCTGGCTACAATGCAAAGTATAATGAAAATAGTAGGAGGTTCTAGCAACATCCATAACACAAATCGAGACATTAACGAAAAGTTTGATCTTTTATTGGAAGCAAATGATCAACTGCTAGATCAAGCTGTGAGCATCTTGTAAAATTATATGTCAAAGTTTGAATTTTGTTGATTTAATTTCTTAATAATTTCTCTCTCTCTCTCTCTCTCTCTCTCTCTCTCTCTCTCTCTCTCTCTCTCTCTCTGTTACAGAATATATTGATGGATGAGGAAAGTGGTATTTTACGAAATCCTCAAGTAGAATTGGTTGTATCACAAATGCCAAAACCAGTTGTGAACGGTACTTGGAATATAAGGACTAATCATACTGAGCAAATACAAGTTTCAGATGGTTCGGAGAAAGTACGGTTGTTGGGTGGGAAAAATGTACAAAGACCACAGTTAATGTTTAAGGATAAAATTGACAACAGTTTAAAGCCATGGATGCCTCGAATTAAAGAAAAACCAAACTCTCTGAAGCCATTGGCTCTTTACGTCGAAGAAGGTGAACATGGCGAGGTCTTCAATCATCCTTATGAGTTTGAACTGGATAAATTTGAAACGCCGGAATGTCAACTGAAGAAGAAAATATCCGTGAAATATAAGTCATTGGACGATACCAAATTCGTATTCATTGACAAACCAGCCGAGATTAGGACTCTTTTAGAGGATCTGAGAAATTATATGGAAATAGCTGTGGACTTGGAACATCACTCCTACAGAACATTTCAAGGCATAACTTGCCTGATGCAAATATCAACGATAAACACCGATTACTTAATCGATACTTTAACTCTGCGATCAGAATTACATCAACTTAACGAAATTTTTACAAAACCTTCCATCTTGAAGGTCTTTCACGGTGCCGACAATGACATTCTGTGGCTTCAAAGGGACTTGTCCCTCTATGTAGTCAACATGTTTGATACCCATCAAGCTGCGAAACAGCTCAATCTACCTTATCTCAGTTTGGCTTACCTGTTAAACAAATATTGCGGTATAGATCCTAATAAACATTTTCAATTGGCCGACTGGCGTATAAGGCCTTTACCGTTAGAACTAATGAAATATGCAAGAGAAGATACGCACTATCTACTTTATATTAAGGACATGCTGAACAACGAGTTGATTGACGCGGCTAACGGCAAAAGTAATATTTTGAAGGCTGTGTATGATGAAAGCACTGAAATTTGTAAGCGCACGTACATGAAACCAATTTGGACAGAGGAAAATTGTATCAACATGTACAGGAAGAGTCAGAAGTCGTTCAACAATAAACAGATGTATGCGCTCATGGAATTGCATAGATGGCGAGATCTCACCGCGAGGGAAGAGGATGACAGTATTGGTTACGTATTGCCGAATCACATGCTGCTCAATATAGCTGAGACGTTGCCACGCGAGATGCAGGGTATTCTGGCATGCTGTAATCCAATCCCGCCATTAGTGCGACAAAATTTACTGAAAATACACAAGATAGTGCTGAAGGCTAGGGAGCAGCCGCTTGTCAAATCTATTCCTGAGCAGGATATTCGGCAGAGACCGACACAACGAAATCACGCGGAAGACGCACACACCGGGGGGGCTTCCTTATATATACCCCATGATGTACCGAGTGGTACAGAAGCGAGAGCAGACTTGCCATGTCTTTTGGATAAGAATATCATGCCATTAGAGATGAACAAGTGTCAGATGGAGAAGCATACTGTAACGATATTTGATACACCACCAGTTACTACATCAGAGGTGAATACGATACTATAAGATAATCGTAGATAGGAAATTAAAAACGCGTTGGACATGCGTGCGTGCGTGCATGTTATGTGAATGTTGCCATCTCAACTTTAACCCTTCTCTCTATAACCGGGGTAAATTTATAAATATGCTAGAAATAATAAAAGTACTTTATTTAAACAAAATATTTCTAAATTTTTAATTATTTTCGAAGTAAATCATACATTTAGTTATATTTTGACAATGTTCGTCACAAACCGGTTTATTGCAGTCAACACAAGCTTTTCTAGTTTTTCTGCGTTTTCGAATTTCTTTGCTGCTACATATATAACAGGCACCAATAACTTTCTTTCTTCCTGTCGAATCCCTTACTGCATTTCTAGATGTGGAAGGCAAAGTAGTTTCATACTATAACATTGACAGGTTTTTGTAACATGCATTCGATGCCTGATCTCGTGGCGAAATGTCTCATTATTTGCATGTTTTGCGATCGATCTTGAATCATTGGAAGACAATTCTTCTCCGAATTGACGCAAAAATGTGCCGTGCATCATTTTTTTTT